>NW_027280094.1:0-261253 GCF_046629955.1 Centroberyx affinis
CACACACACACACACACTGGTCTATCAGCATTGAGGTGACTGATGTAACCTTTCCTGCGAAAAGTGTGGAAGGAGTAAACACAAGGCGGGGGAAGCAGTTTGGGAATGTAATGTAATGAAATAATTAAATGTTTGTAATGCTGAAAAGTATTGAAATTACACACTAATAAAATATGAATGACACACAAGCATGTCGACACATGCATTCTGAAAAGCTTTGTGCAGCTTTAAAGGAGTTCAGTTGAATGCCACAGGATTTCAAACAATGAACAATATCAAATGGAATATGCCATTACAGTCAGAAACTTCAAACTCTAAAACATCACTGTTTCAGTGAAAAAACAAAAAAGTGCATGATTTACAACCATGCATTTGTATCAATTTATAATGAGTTCCATGGGCCCTCAGGTCAATTCAAGAAAAAAAAAGAAAATTGAAATTGCGTTTTCATGTAGTAATATCTTTGCATCACTGTATATTTTGCTCAGGATTCCTATTGGTTATACTAGTTACACTGAGAGTTTAGAGATAAAGAGTCTTTATCAATAATCAATCATCACAATGTAATGAATACCTATTGTGGCATACTTGAAGTGACCCTGCAGGGACTGAACTGGCAACCCTGGTCTTGCACCATGCTCAGACAAATGAGATGCATGTCTCTCTGTTTACTTTCACTTCTCTCCTCTTCGCTGCTCTCTTGCTTCTCCACTTGTCTGGCTCTTCTCTTCTCTTCTCTTCGCTGCTTCTCTCTTCATTTCCATTTTCTTCTCTCTCCCTCTCTCTCTCTTGGCATGGCCTCAGGCTGGCTAACCATCCCGTCCTTAATCACCCTTATCCTTGCAAACACTCAGGCAACCATCACTAGCCACTCACTCTCTTCAGAAAGAGCAGCAGAGAGCTAGAGAGAACCAAGACAAAGCAAGAGGAGCAGGAGGAATGGGACGAGAGAGAAAGAGAGAGAGGGGAGAGGTGAAGTACAGGGAGGAAAGACCACACACAAGACCAATGTTTGAATTTCAGAATGTTCTACCAGGATTGAGAA
Source organism: Centroberyx affinis (assembly GCF_046629955.1). Classification (NCBI taxonomy): domain Eukaryota; kingdom Metazoa; phylum Chordata; class Actinopteri; order Beryciformes; family Berycidae; genus Centroberyx; species Centroberyx affinis. Next base: position 1,046 of record NW_027280094.1, read on the forward strand.
CCACTGCTCTGGATGAAAGGAGGGCATTGGAAATAGGAAAAGAAGGGAAGGAAATACAAAACACAAAAAGGAAATATGCAAGAGAAAAGCAGGAAATACAGCAAATACAGATGAGAAGATCAAAAGTGAGTTGGAAAGAGAAACAGCAAAAGGAGGAGAGCTAGGGGAAGTGAGTGCGAAGGGCAGAGAGAGAGAGAGAGAGAGAACGGCATCATCATTTACCCTCATAAAAGTGTCTCTGTGTTGGCTGAGGACGCGATGAGCCATGGAGCATAGAGCTACCTTGCACTATCAGCATTTACACTACAACTGTGAAAACTGAACTTTATGTACCGGCTAATATTGAGCGCCAATCTGACTTTCTCCTTTACCAAACAATATATACTGTTTGGCCATTACTTTGGAGTCAGTGGAAAAAAGATGACTGAGATTGTGCTCGCTTAAAGAGGCCTAACGTGTTGCAGGAAGGGGGCAATGAGAGAATTAAGCAAAGTAAAACACTAAATGAAGGCTAGATAAACAGAATACAGAGTACTTTTTCAATGAGAGATGAATGCAGTTTGTCCAATCTTTCCATCTCTCCTGGAATGGAAACTTTCATCATCATCCACAATACCGTGCCTCACCAAACGCAACTCACTGGAACAACATGTCACCCAAATGATTAGAGGGAGAAAATATATATATATATATTTTTTTAGAGCTATCACCTTGCCCGTGGGTGGGAGGTGGAATAGCTATTCGTTCCACTGTCACAGCCTCTCTTAGAGGCACTCTACAAGGCTGGTAGGCCCACTTAGCACTGTAACAAATACTCTAAGAGCCAAGGGACAGTGGAGAGAGAGAGAGAGAGAGGGAGATAGAGAGCGCGAGAGAGAGAGCTGGTGGAGAGACGAGAGAGACGGAAGAGAGAGGCAGAGAGAGAGAGAGAGAGAGAGAGAGAGAGAGAGAGAGAGGAGAAGGGAAGCAAAAGAGGCGGACAGAGTTACCAAATGAATAGAGCAAAGTGACAGAAGCGAGGAGATTGAGAGTGACAGAAAGAAACAAGTGAAGCTCTAGGCTACAGATACCGTAGAGCAGGCCAGTCTATAACAGGGAATGGTTCACTGAAACCCAGTTGTAACATACATTTCGTCTTCTCCATCCCCCTCCCTTCTTCTTTCTTGTCTGGGATGAGGAGCGGCCACGGCTGTCAGCGGCTTGGCAAACACGGCTACATGGCTGACGCAGCTTTGAGGTTTGTTTTCTCCCTTGTCTGTTTTGTCTGGACGGCCATTTGTGTGAATTATGACCCAGCCCCAAGCTAGACACAGCAAACATCTGCTAGTTGATTGGCTCGTAAATTCACGCAGCACCCCAACACCCACACCCCATTGTGCTGTCCGTAGACAAATACAAATAACGGCCCGCCCTGCCAGGCTTGTTTCAGGTCTCTGTGGCGATGACCAACAGAAGAGCAGCAAAAACGTCATTTGTCATTTGTTGTTGTCGCTGCTGCTCCAGTTAACACGATGTGTGTATGTGTGTGTGTGCAGACACTCGTGTGAAAATGTTGAAAGATAAATGTGACGCAAGCGATTTTATGAAGCAATCAGTGGAGGATTTATTCAGAACAGCGAAGATGTGACGTTCCACGCTTTTCCATTTTTTGTGATGGAGAGGCTTGCATGGGAGAAATGCCAATAAAGATCAATTAACAATGACAAGTCCATCCTTTATTAATGCTTCATAGATGGAGTGAGGTTATCACACACTTCTGTCATGTTCACCTTTCTGTGGTGGCTCCATGGGTTTGCTATGAGAGAGGAGGGGAGCAGGGCACCCAGGGGCCCAGGCTCATGACTCCTCTGCTGGGATCCTGTCACTCCTTCCTACACTGAATGTACAATACATTAAAGGCATCTTACTGATATCGAGTTGCAGCCCATTTTGCACAATCCACATCTCAATTGTCTCTTAAAAATCCTCGTCTGCATCTCTTTATCTACATCTCCTCTATTGTGATTGGTATAGATTTAATAAGGGAAATCAATAAGGGATGATGGCTTTTGGCCAGATTCACCTCATGGTGTAGGCTACTTCCCGAAAAGAGTAAATGTTCCTAGTATTTTGTGCATTCAGTGTACACATGCCACAACACAACATATACTATAGCCTACACACGCACACACACACACACACACACACACACACACACACACACACACACACACACCTCCGCGTAATCTCTGCCCTCTCACTCTCAGGTCAGACTGGTAACAAGAATTATAAAGGCTTAGGGCTGTTATGTAAAGCAGCCTAACTGTGCCTGGATGTTGCCTGCTGCCACCGACACAGAATTAGCCTTGTAAGAAACAACTTACAGGCTGGTAGGTTGAAACTCCCATTAGGAATTAAGTTGAATTTACCGGAATTCATGAGAGAAACACTTACAAAGCCTAGGTTTCTCATGTCACATTTCACAGTGAAAACATGTGAATTAATTTGAGAAACTTTTCCATTGAGTAAACAACTGACCAGTAACCACCACTCCACCTGCCAAAACACCCTAGACTTTCTGTTGATTTAAATGTGTTTTTAACAGGGAAACACGGATCTAGGCTGCATGGAAATCGTCCGTTATTTTCACAGGTGTGTTTTTACCTTAGATTCAGGTTGACTCGGCACGGTAGCCTGTGGTCGCTGAAGGTCCCGGTTTTGAGGTTCATTCTCCTCGCTGATTTCCGTCATCTCGGGTCAGAAAATACTCGTTAAATAGCAAAAACTGAAGCAAAGTGATATATGTCCACAGCGACGGAGGACTGGGGTAAAAAAAAAATGCGCATAGAGGTTTAAATAACGCTACAATCTCTCATCCATAGAGGTAGGGATAGTTTTGACAGTCAAGTCATATTTCATCAGCAGCATCCAGTTTGGGAATTTGCTTTGCAGCAACGCAATTCCGTCGAACAGGCGCTCCTTTGCGGGGTTAAAACTTCAAATTGGTGCATAAAAGTAGCCTCGTCAAGCCAATTCAAGAAATGCTGGTAAAGGAAAATATCCGGTAGGCGAAGCCAACAATATCGGCATGCAGCTGGTTCATCCACTTCTCTCCGGTGCTTCGTTTCTCACCCACCGGCCAATTCCTCCGCCAGCTGATAAAACGCGCTTTTACAACAACTTTGATTTAGCCGTGACAAGCGCTCGGCTCGTCCTGATTGGTCCAAACGCCCTAAGATACGCCAATAGGTCTGTAGGTGCGCGTCTGGATTGGCCGAAAGACGATGACGCTCGGAGAAGTGGGCGGTACAAGTCTCAGGTGGATGTGGATCCCCCATGAAGATCTACGACAGCGGACAGGCGGAGCGGCTTATTGCTCTTTTGAAATGGTGGCATATTTTACATATTTACATATTTTTTTTTATGATATAGTATAATAAGCAATATAGGACAGTCACTTAACAAAGTGGATATCCTACTGTTAGTTTTGGTTAATGCATTCATATTCAAATTAGCTGTTATGTGGTTACTATTACTGAAGTCGAAGTAGTAGTAGGAAAAAGTAATAACATTACTGTAACAGGTTACCAGCCAACGCTAATGGGGATGTAGCCTAATGCCATGTGAGAGCCACAGACAGGCCAGACAGACACAACAGAGCACAGAGAGCCAGCAGCCTGCAGCATGGCTCTACATGCTGACGTGAATTCAGCACCACCGGCATGGACAGTGCCTCTCTCCCCTCTCTCTCTCTCTCTCTCTCTCTCTCTCTCTCTCTCTCTCTCTCTCTCTCTCTCTCTCTCTCTCTCTCTCTCTCTCTCTCTCTCTCTCTATTAGCCTTTTCCTGCATGTAACATTGTCTGGTCTTTTATAACTAACCTAATGTGGTCACTCCTCATGTGGACCTTGACACAATTTTTACTTTTATTTCCCATAAGCAAGTATACTCCAATCTACTTGTTGTATAATACAATAATAGCCTACAGTATGTGTTCCACGATGCTGAGCTAAGTATAGAAGTGACTAAAAACAAGGGAATGGTTCTGACTACTAATGATTTCCCCTTCCCACCCAAACAGACATTTGAAGTTAACAGGACAAGCGTGGCATGATAATTACAGCAACTACACAAGTCTGATAACCCAACGTCCTCTAAAATCATCCCTTTGGCGCTGGAGTTCATGAATATTTAGCTAATATTGTCTAACAAACTAGTCCTTCCTTGTGCTTGCGGGGGCAGAGACTCAGTGGGTTGGGTTGTGTGTGTGAGTGTGTATGTGTGTGCGTGTGCGTGTGCGTGTGCGTGTGCGTGTGCGTCTGTGTATGTCTATCTATCTATCTATCTATCTATCTATCTGTCTATCTATCTATCTATCTATCTATCTATCTATCTATCTATCTATCCCTCTTTTCCGTTGCTCTCCAATGTTCTGCCGACAGAAGCAGAAATGTCTTATAATTTGCCTTACAATGCCTACAATCTGAAAAGTCACAGTGCTTTTTTGTTCTTGAAATGCATTATGGTGGGAATGTCGTAAGTGATATGTGAGCTGAGGTTTCTTTTTTGTTGAGACAGATTATTTTCCCCGAGGCAGAGTGTACACCATGTCCCAGTTTTTAGTGGCAGTTATTTGAAACAATCACGGCTGACTTTGAGCGGCTTGACAGTTAAAAGCTGCTGCCATTCTCCACCACTGAAGCAGTATTCTGTTGTGGTACAGCAGGTAATTATGCAGATGAAAGAGCTCCTTATCCAATCATACAATCATGAAAAGGCTGATCAGAACGGCCTCTCACTATTTGTGTGTGCGCGTGTTTGTGTGTGTGTGTGTGTGTGTGTGTGTGTGTGTGTGTGTGTGACAGAGACAGATAACAGCTTTAAAACTCTTGATCTACTGTCTGAAGTAAGGTTAAAGGTTAAAAGAAAGAAAGAAAGAAAGAAAGAAGGAAAGAAAGAATTGCTGGCATAAAGATACAACTCATTACAATACTAATGAAGTTGTTAGTGAATGTAAAATTTGCTACACTTCTGTGGATTATCCTTATATTGGTCAGTTATCTTCAAGTAACAGTCATTGTTCATAACTGATATATAACAAACCCAAGAGTGGACTTGTCCCATAAACCATAACCAAGAATCACTTTCATCATACACTACTGAGGTTTTATAAAGTCACTCCAAGACCTAACCAACAGTCATTGGTATCAATACTGTATGTAATATATATAATATATATCTTTCTGTCAACAAAGCTCTCACAGTACACTCACAGTAAGTTTCAGTTGCCACAAATGGTATATCCTTTGCTTTCACATGTCACATATCATATGTGTCCATTTTGCATTCCCCATAGTTTGCTTTTGGTTTAAATAAACTTGAGATTGAAAAGTCACCACTGTCCTGAAACAAAACACAAACCACATGAAATTTGGATGTTTCTTTTTTTTTTTGTCACTTGAACTGAAAGCTCACATGGCCATTTATGTGTTGAGTGAGTTTCCTGACCATTGGACCCCATCTTAAGTCTTTAGTCTCATATTTAGCATTCAGATCTTTCTGCCAATGAGGTGAGATAACTCCATTTGTTTCCAATGCAGTTTCATTTGTGTCAGGAATTTTCTAGAAATGAGTGTCAATATCTTCAGAATAAGTCAGAATAAGGCAGATCACTGCACTACTATCAAGAAAATTACACTTGATTCTACAAAATTACTGAAACAAGTTGATTTGTATTGAAAACAAGTGAAATTATCTAACCCCATTAGCAGATTTTTTCACTTATTTTATGAAAACTATGATTTTAGGACTCAATAATAGACTAAATGACTTGCTAAGATGAAGATTTTTTGCAGTGTACATGGCTGACTGTTTGCAGGTAATGAGTGTTTAAAGGATAAGGCCGGTGTTTTTTAATGCATTGCTTACCGTCAACAAATCCTATGAAAATAACAAAATCAACAATGCGTTTGCTCTACTCCCGTTACTTTCTGACTTCCCTCGTACCGTTTTTAGCCGTCAACCCAGAAGTAATTGGCTCCAATTGTACGCTAAAAACCTTGAAATACAGCTCACAAAGACATAGTTTCAATTTTAAAAATCGCTAAATGTTACCACGAAAAGTCAGGCTGTTGTAGTTATTACCAAACCAAATTCAAATGGGAACAAATGCTTCATTACGCCAGGGACTATTTTCGGTGCTACGGAACTACTTTCCTGAGATCGCAAACGTGTTTACAGTCGGCTTATTAAGTTGTTCGAGGAAAAAGTCGGCTGGCCCGGGGCATCGTGATGATGCACCGGGAGCAGCCAGAGCTGCCCAGAGCAACGGCATGGCTCTTTGACGTGTTTTTAATTGTTTTTTTAATACAATGGAGTTCTATGGCTGCTGGGACATGGCTTCATTGGGCACCGGCTACATGGACGAGATTTACTGGCAAAACAAAATCATTGCTGATTTTGTTATTTTCATAGAATTTGTTGATGGTAAGCAATGCATTAAAAAACACCGGCCTTATCCTTTAAAGTGAATACTTTACTTTCAACACATCCCTGCATTTAGCAAGGGACAAAACACTTACAATGTAGTGACAGAGTAAAGTAAAACACAGAAGTGAGACGCCATGTAATGGCCCTAACTACACATATGGATGTGTTAACCCCTTTTAACCTATCTGGCTAATGTCTAATGTCTAGTTCGTGTGCCTATAGTTTTCCCCCCCTCTCTTGCTGCTCCAGGTGCCTCACATGGTGCCTCACATGCGTTTCCACAACTCTCACACAACATATAGGTTGCACCATTCACTGCACACCATCTGTAGGAACATGCGACAGTGTGAGCGTTTGTGTGTGTGCATGTGTGTGTGTAAAGTGGAGCTGCAGAGAGCAAGAGAGGGGGGATTAGGATCCTGGCTCACTCACAGGAATGCAAGCAACTTGATATGTGCCTCAGTCTATCCTCCCCATCCTCTCAAATTAGCATAACCCTATTCTCTCTCTCTCTCTCTCTCTCTCTCCCTCTGTTTCCCTCTATCCTCCATATCCTGTCTTCTCTTCTCCTCTCTCAATCCGTCACTCTCCTCACTCCCTCTTGTTTGCTCTTTATCTCTCATCAGCTATGGCAACTTTGTTTCTCATCTGTTTTCAGTAGAAAAGAAGCCGTCTCCCAGCAGGCGGTCTATTCAGAAAGCTGACATCAGCATTTTCTCCCAGCGCAGGGCGGCCAGATTGTTGTGTCTCCTTGGGATGTTTTGGTCGGAGTCTGGTTGTTTTTTGGTTCATCTGCAGCCTGATGGGTTACCATGTGATCACAATTCACTACGAATTTGAACTACTTTTGAACTGTGATAATGGAGGAAGTGTGGGTGTCTAAAAGCTGTGATGTTTACTGAGATCCACTTCTGTAATTCCATATGAACTGATGCTTGATTGCCTTTGGGTCTCTCTGTCTCTGTCACTGTTTGCCTTGATCTTTGTGATTGTGTGTGTGCAGATAAGTTCAATGTTCAATAAACACATCCAGCATTATCATAATCATACCTAGAAAAGAAATGTCTGCTTTCAACAAACCATTGCAGCCTATAGTCGGTAATTTTCCTTGAATAGCAAGCTTGCTGGATATCTGTCATGCTGAAGCACAGTCCAAGTGCTTCAATCTAGACCAAAACTAGAGGAACAGGATACAAAATGACCTGGCTCATACAAATGTCATCGCATTCATCCTTTCATTAACTTCAAAAGACAACATCCTCAGATGGGCAGGACAATTAGATTACCAATTTATCTACATGTGAACCCGGGGTCTAGGGCCCTGGGGCGTGTGCCCTGCACGCCCGGCTGGCAATCTAGGCACGCTGCCAGTGGAACTGATATGACACAGAGAGCAAAATATACACTATAGAATTTATCTGGGTAACATTTAGTTGCCATGTAAGTGCCAGCAGCCTAAAGGTTAGAAACGCAGGCTTGTGGCTGAAGAGTTCCTGGTTTGAATCCCTGGACCGACCGGATCTGACGAGGGAAAGTGAATGAGTGACTCACTTCCCCCTCTCAACAACTACCAGTGGTGGAAAAAGTACACAAATCCTTTACTTAAGTAAAAGTAGCAATACCATAATGGAAAAATACTTCATTAAAAGTAAAAGTTCTGCATTCAAAGGTTTCCTTAAGTAAAAGTATATAAGTATTAGCAGTAAAAAACTAAAGTACTCATTCTGAAGAAAAGAGTATTAAATGATTAATGCATTAATCTGTAAGAGGTATTTTGTATGTTGTATGTTGAACTACTCCATATACTGTCGGGGAGTTTAAACTCTAACAATGCAACATATTTTATGAACTTACTGTATGTTTTGCATGTAAAACCTTAAGTAACTAGTAACTACAGCAGATAAATGTAGTGAAGTCCATATTTCCCTCTGAAATGTAGTGGAGTAAAAGTATAAAGTCTCACAAAATGGAAATACTCAAGTGCCAGTACCTCAAAATTGTACTGAGTACTTGGGTAAATGTGCTTAGTTACTTTCCACCTCTGACAACTACCGATGAGCTGTATGAATAGAAAGCAGGGTGATGCTGAAAAAGAGCACGCTCAGCAAACCGCCCTTGGATAAAGGTTAAAAAATAAATAAAAATGACGCCACGCAATGTTGCTCAATAAGTTGCCCAGTGCATCATATGTTTAAAGATGAGTGAGAATCTGAATACACAGGTCTTGGAAAAGAGAAAAAAAAATACTACATGTTCTTGTTGTTTTCTCAAGAGCACAAAAGCTTCAAGCCAATCTCCATTGTTTGGAGCTGTAAGCCCACTAGGTGGAAAAATGCATTATTTTAAAAACCCTTTTCTATTTGAATGAGAAAGCTTAATTTAAACTCTTTGATGTAATGAACATCCACAGATTTCTGCTGTATCTGGGTCAAACATTAACCTACTAATTCCTGATAGGAGACAAATCTCTTTCATGATGTAACATGCAGACGTTTGTTCATGTGCGAAACAGCCTTGTTTTTTATTTATCACTTTGAAGTGTTTTTCACCATAAGCCCGCTCCATGCGGAATACATGGCCCACTTCCTTTCTGTTGGATTTGGAATGCGCTATTCTGCATGTGTGTGTGTGTGTGTGTGTGTGTGTGTGTGTGCATGCGTGCTTGCATGTTGGTGTGGTGGAATATGTTGTTTTTATTTAGAAGTTTAAGTGTGTGCGTTCATGTGTGTGTGTGTGTGTGTGTGTGTGTGTGTGTGTGCGTGCGTGTGTTTCTCTCTATTTACATGACAAGAAAGAGAGAAAGAGGGAGAAAGATGTGAGATGTTACATTACTGAAAAATGTATCAGAATCCAATGACAATGTGGAAAAACAAGTCCCTACTGTACCATACATAATGTCAAAACACTTCTGCCAGGTTAGCGATGAATTATGAAACATAAAAAAGGTGTGAGCCATTGCAAAAGAAATATGCTAGAGGGAAATAAGAAGTGAGGACAGAGTTAGATTCAAAAGAAAATGAGAGAAGAAACTGAAAGATAGACCAAACAGAGAAAGGTCTCAAGGTGTCAAAAGTCCATATGGATCAAAATCCTGATATGATTCAAATGTATTTATTTCATATTTTGCAGCCAGCCCTTTACGGTTTATGGGTTCCCAGTGCACAGTTCAGTAGGGATCAACCGATTCAGATAGAAGTCCTACTTGATGCTTTTGGATTGGACTATAATATTGCAAGATTTTTTTTCGTAAGAACAAAGATCATAAGGGCATCTAGATTACTGAAAGAAAGAGAGATAGTGAGGGAGAGAGATAGACAGAGACAGAGAGACAGAGACATGTTGCTACTGTCAGAGTCAGTCCAGAGTCTCCAGAGGAGATCTGCCGCTGGGCCCTACAGGAAACTTAGAAAACATCCAGCCTTCTATTGAAAAGCAGACCATGTTCTTCACCTACCATAACCTGATCATTTTTTTCACACACAGCCCAGACCTTAACCTGATTATAACAGCGTCAGGTAGGTTCAAAGACAAAGCTTGTAGAACTATGTATACAATAAAAAATAATATTTTATTATATCTAGGTTATGCGCCTACTAAAATATTGTCAACAAATTATAAATTATTTGATAGTGCAATCCAGCCTGTTGTGCTATAAAGTTGAGGTCTGGGGCCCTCCACTGACTACACTACATGGTGTAGTCAGTGGAGTAGAAATATATATATTTTTTCAAAGGAAAACACTGATTCTGCTTTGCAAATGCATGCAGGTCAGAATCAAACTGATTTGCAATAAAGATTTCTCAAATTCTGGTCACACTTGAAAATTACCCTCCATGTCAAAAGCCATTATAACCAAAGAGCTACTGAGACTTGGGATTCAAACAAATCAGCATCACAAACTAGTCTCAGACCAGCAGCACTACTTATATTCGAACCAGTCAAATCACCAACTTAAGTTCTGTAAAGCATCTTATTTGAAACACTGGCACACAATTAAACCAAAACAACAAGTGAATTGCAATGTTACTTGGCCCTAAAACAAGAATATAAATTGTCAGAGTCTCTCTGTGCTGTCGCACATACTAAGCAAGATGGATCCTTACAGGTACAGCTCTGTGACCGCAGTGTAGCCATGGAGAAATTAGACAGACACAGAAAAACATGCTTACCAAAATCTGAAAGAACGTGGTACTGCATGACAGAGATTCTGAAAAAACATGCTCAAATTTAGTCAACAAACAACATCTCCCTATAGAAGCTTTGCAGTTGCGTCACAAATCTCTTAGCAGCTACATCTGGTGCTGTCATGGAGGTCCTTTAGAGAACTGGCTGTGCACAAATAATGGCTAAATATATAACAACAACTGGGCTAGAAAGAGAGAGGTACCTGAAAAAGATTGTGGTGTGGGTGTATGCCAATACAGTAATGTTATTAAACACAGAATAGTCTAAATGTAGGTTACTGTGACACAGACACTGTCTTGTCTTTAGCCCTATAGTCTCTGCTCCAAAACACTACAGGTTGTAGCTTTTGAGTCCTGCCAGCAAAGCATATGTGAACTGAATTAAACTGAACTGAGACAGAGAGACGGAGAGAGACAGACGGAAACACAGGCAGAGACAGAGAAAGAGAGAGAGAGTGGGAGAAACAAAAACAGAAACAGGGAGATAGAGAGAGATGGAGAGACACAGACAGAAAAGGACAGACAGAAAGAGACAGACAAAGAGAAAGAGACACAGATAGAGAGACAGAATGAAAGCCAGATACGGTTGCAGAGCCAGAGCAGAAATATGTTTGCTCAACAAATGTGACAGTCGGCTATATTTAGCTCCAGAGGCAGATCTGTTGTGCCCAGCGGCGGCGGCTCACAGATTGTCGGTGTCTTACGACGGTGTGTGCATGTGCATGTGTTTGGGGGTGTGTAGGTGTGTGTGTGTGTGTGTGTGGGTGGGAGTCTGAACATATGGCTGTGCTTGTCATAGTTTTGTAAAAAGCTATGAGTGTGTGATTCTACTTGCCAATGTGTGCGCATGTGTGTTCTTGTATTTCTCTACTTGTGAGAGCCAGTTTGAGTTTTAGATCTTTGGAGTGGAGACATTCCACTTCTTCAGGGGTTTAGGATCTGGACTGGGGTTTAGGGTTAAAGTTAGAATTAGGATAAGGTTTAGGTTAGGGTAAAGGTTAAGGTTAGAGAGGGAATGTAGTCAATGGAAGTCATAATAAGACAAACATGTGTGTGTGTGTTTGTGTGTGTGTGTGTGCGCGCGAGTGAGAGAAAGGGCATGTGCTCTCAATGCTGTGAGCATGCATGAGTCCAAAATAACATTTATTTATATTGAACGAGGCAATATCTAATTGAATGCGAGTTCATATGTTTCCTTTCATATCTTTGGTCAGATGGTTTCCACATCCACAACCGCTCCCTCTCATGCTGGGTGAAATATTAGGAAACTCCATTTATACCTGGAGAGATTTTAGCAGCGAGACGCCCCATGCGACCTTCTGCTGGAGAGACAATTACGAAGAGGGTTACTTTATAGGCCGCACTGGAATGTTCACATATTGCTCAAACACGCCATGCAGCCCTCTTCACATTTGTTTGCTTGTGCATGTGTTTGCATGAACATGTGTGATATGCTTTGTAAGGAAAAAATCTTATGGGTGTGTATGGGTGAGACAAATTGTGTACATCTGTGTTTGTTGGCAAGTGAGAAAGAAACAGTGTGAGAAACAGAAGGCCAAATGAGACAAGACACAATGAAACAAGATAAGGTGAGATGAGATAAAATTAGATGACATAACATCATATAATTTATTATAAAATCATACATGTATTATTAAATATCCTGACAGTGTTTGCATGCACACCGGACAGAGTTATCCACCAGAGAAAAAGAAATACACCAATGCTAGAATACATTTTAGCATTATACATTTTAGGATACTATATCACAGATATCACCGATATCACAGCAAAACTATAAGTCCCCACAGGAATAATACAGGACTAATATAGTGATATCTTAGGAGATACCATCCCATAAAGAACAATAAAGTTAGATAGAATACCACAGTCACACTACAAGTCCCCATAGGAATATTAGAGTAATATTTCATTAGGGTTATTCAGAGAGAGAGATGAGAGAAAGAGACAGAGCCTGGAAACGCAGGGAAAACAGGAGGAGATGGATTGTCAGCGACAGTGATTCTGTGAGAGAGAGGGAGAGATGGAAAGAGAGAGTGACAGAAAGAGAGAGGAAGAGAGGCAGAGAGGACGGGCGGGTGGCCAAAATGACATTGAGGTTTGTGTTCAACATGCCAAAAGGGGTTGGCACTGCCGTTCGCTGACTCACACCCCGGCCCCATAGGGATTACAGGGACAATAGACTTGCCTTTATTTTTAATGAGCGCTAGAGATAGCCTCACAGACGTATCGTCATGCAGAAATACAGCTACAGAGAGGAGAAACAAGTGGAGGATGCAGGCCAAATCACCCACTCTAGCACACATACTTGTTCTCCCACAGGCCTAAAGATAGTCCTTCAATTTAAACTATTTTCCACAATTACATTTGGGAATGGATGGTGCGTCTGGTGGAGGGAAACAGCATTTCTACAGCTGAGGAAATGTATCTTTTGACCTGACATGAAATGCTATATTTTGCTCTGGACATTAAATAAGTGTAATTTGGGATGCTTTTAAATGTCAAGTGTCAATTGAATAATGTAATTTCGGACCAAAAACTTCGTACACCTCACATTTTAATCCTGTAGTCACAAAAAAATACATCAAATCATGATCTTTCACACACACACACACACACCCTTTAACCCCTAAGGGATGGTGGTCAATAAATAAAGACAAAGACAGGCTTAGTGATTGCCTCCCTGTGAAGTAATTTATCCTAATGAGAGTGGTTTCTTCAAGTACTGCATCGATCCCATCCACAGGACACAGAGTTGTCAATAAACAGTTTAATAAGCATGAAAACAGTGTCAACCATGTGTCATGGCTGTGTCAATCACCTGATCGCAGTCCGACACTTATGGAAACACTTGGAAAATGCTGGAGCGCTGTCTCAGGTAGTTTGACTACTATTCCTGTCTGAATGTACTGATGTGAATGTCTAATGTTTCCTTGAAGCAAGACACTGAATCCCTACCAGCTTCGGAGGTGCTGCTCTGTGGCTCTGTGCTCTGACCTGCCCAAAAAGGGGGACAGATGAACAAATGAATTTCCTGCTTAGTGATCAAAAACAAACAAAGCACCAAACGATGGATTTTCTCATGCTGCACCCTTTCAGAAGAATCTATGCCAGGGAAGCTCAAATAGCTCAAATCAGCCCAGGGCCACTTATGGAAAACGAGAGGAGGCAAGGAGCCAGTGGATAAAATGCACTTATGACACATTTTCTTTTGGTTTTGAATGTTATTGTCACCCACAATCAACAGTAATACCACTGACATCTCACAGCGGTGACATGTTTTTCACAATAGTCATAAATGCAGCCACTGACAGAATGATTGTTGATGCTTCTTAACAAGGTTTCAAGCTGCAATCTTTCCTCTTCTTGCGGGAAAACCAAATGGAACCAAGCACGTTTAGTTTCATAATGGCGCATGATGTTTGCAGCCTTGCTAACCGCAACTGTTGTTTGCCAAAATAAACACAGTGGTTTAGATGGTAAGACAAAGACAAAGTAAAAAAAAAAAAACTACTAATCTATATTAATGAGTTAAGAGAGAACAATTTTCTGAGTTCATCTTCATCTACGAATTTAATAAATGTGGGCTGCTTTCACAGTGTGTCTGTGAGTTGGATGAATCTTGGGGGGCCACCAAGAATGTCTTGGCATGCATGCAGCATGTGTCTGTGTTTCCTTTATTTTAGCAGTTGCCTTCATACTGTGGCCTATGGGAGCTGACGGGCACACTGGGTGGTGTGGTGTGGAACTCTCCATGGTGCTGAAATGAAAAACCACCCATGCATCCACAGTCCATATATTACAGTAACAGTCACACACATGCATACAAGTGCACAGACAGTACTGTCTTTTGCATTCATGTTATATGTTTTGGGTACATTCTGACCAACTCTTGCGGTGGTTTTGATCTTCTAAATGCATATTAAATATTGATGATGACTATGACCCAGTTTTGTTCCCAAATGTACATATAAGAAGAAAGCTTCGGTGGAATGCTTAGTGTTGACACAACATAACCATGAACTTCGGTGTACCTTCCCTTCCTTTAGTTTTGCTGATGTTTCACAAGCATTAGAGTTTTACAGCCAGTCACTTCAGTCTGCCTCAGCATAACTCCAGAGTTTGATATGGTTAGGAATTTTGCCTCAGCGCAGCACTTTGAAAAGATCTGCATAACCGCAAGATAATATACCTTTTCCACAATATAACTTAATGTCATGAGCACGAAACCCTGCTGCTTGGTTTTGCCCAATCAAAACAGAAAGAATGTAATATTATCGCAGTGTTATTTTGAAAGAAAAAAAAGTATTGAAAACCATAGCAGAGTTCACAAGAACTTGATTTCTATCCCTTTGAGGAATGACAATCTACAATTAACATCTACAATCTGATCCACAATTTGGGTAGCAAGAACTTCCCAGCCTTGATATAAGGTTGTACGTGGTCTATAATGGAAAATCGGGCTCAATTCAAATGTAATCTCAGTCCATTCAGGTAGGGATGAAATTTATTCAGTGTTTGATGTTCTGATCTACATTCCAATACACAGAAAAACACTACTTAGTGCCATAGTGACACCATTACATCCATGACATGGCCACAGTTTCAAATAAATAACAAGAAACAAGAAAATGTTATCAACTTTGAAACTCAATCTGCAACCTTACAGCGAAGACTGATAAAATGTTCAACTGCCTCCATGCTGTAAGCCGCTGCCGTACCCCACAGTGTATAAGCTGGAGTTTGCCTGTGGCTCACTCTAGCTGTAATAATATCCTTAGTTAAGGATGCAGCACTCTCAGGCTGAAAATACATCTAGACTCTCTTCTCCTCCCTCCTTCCTTTCCCTTTCTTCTTACTTCCTCTTCTTTTCACCCCCCTCCACTCCCCCATCCTCCTTCGCCTCCCAAAGCCGACTGTGTGCAGCTATAAAGCTTAACTAACTGGCAAATGACTGCCTCCCCGTGCCTCCTTATCTACAGGATAAGCTGGGAGGTTATTTCCATGCCATCCAGCTCATCAACAGCCATGAACTGTAGCTCTTCCTTATATGCTGAAGGGGGGAATTGCAATTTGCTGAACTCAACTCGCTGTCTACAAAGATGCGCTACCATGCAGCTCTCATGTCTCACATGCCTGAAATATAGTAAGGCTGTAACATGAAAATACTTTAATGATTCCAGTCTAGATGTGTTGGAATGGTGATCAGACAGACATCTCTGCACACAAAAGTGAGATAGCTTGTGGAACAGATGAGCACAAATGCTGTTCATTGTAGCTACTGTGTCTTGTCTATGTCACCGATTTGTACCTTTAGCCCTGTTGACATGAATGTCCCATGTTTGACCCATGATGTCATCATAGTATTCGAGCCTCTGTGCCTCCTCTACAACCCCTTGTTGAACTTTGCAAGACCCCATATGGCTCTCTAGCTCTTCCCTTCCCACTCTATATGAGATTTGTTGTTAATCCCAAAGTGGGAATCTCTCTCTAGCCGCCATCATCTCATACCTTCAGCCACATTGTGTCTTCAATATGATTATAATGTGGTGCTAAGTTTAGTCTGTTGGCTGACAGGCAATCAGCCTCCCCTTCCACTCTGGAGCAGCTGAGCGACATGATGGCAACACTAAAATACTATGTGGAGAAAGAAAGACTGAGAGAGAGAGAGAAAGAGAGAGAGAGAGAGAGAGAGAGAGAGAGAGAGAGAGAGGGAGACAGTTACAGAGAGTGAGAGAAAGAAGACAGAAACACAGGGAGGTCTATGAGAGCTCTGGTAGACAGAGAAGGAGATCAACACAAACCCCTAGAGCAAAACTGGAGCTGTCAGTGGAGAGAGAGAGAGCGCCAAGGATACAGCTGAGGTGGCAATGGAAGGAGAGACAGCAAAACCAGAAGAGAGAGAGAGAGAGAGAGAGAGAGAGAGGGAGAGAGAGAGAGAGAGAGAGAGAGAGAGAGAGAGAGAGAGAGAGAGAGAGAGAGAGAGAGAGAGAGAGAGAGTAAGATTGGAGGGATTGGCAGTTAGGGAAAGTGGAACAGACGAGCAGAAAGGGGGGACCTGATGAAAAGGAGGGGGACATTTACATTGATGATGGCATGACAATAAAAATGGAGGCTATGAGCACAACATGATGGGAGTAAGGAGAATCAACTGGTCCTGAGTATTTGCCAACATAATTACTTTGCTGCCAAAGAAGATTTTTGAACAGAAAAGAGTGACTGAAGACAAGCTTGACACATGCCAAATTAAAATGGATGACCAGCTACTGCAATGATTCCCCAGCATTTGGCAGGTGGTGGCTCCTGTTAATGTCAAGCTCTGTGTGCGAGTTTAAAGAGGGAGATAGGGAGGGAGTAGAAGAAAAAGTAGCTAAACTTGGATGAAACAGTAAAACAAACGTTGGAAAAGAAGAAATTTGGACACAGAGTGCTCTGTAAAGAAAACAGGGTTTGAAAATGGCAGGGTTTGAAATTATTTTTGTCTTGGGAACATGCCATACTTTAGATAGAGGAAATTATTCAAAAGTAGAAAATGTATCTCTTTCAGCCAACCAGATGAGGGACAGTTCAGTGACATTGCCATACCTGCAGTGGGTCTCAAGCTTGAGTTTGAGAAGCTATGATAGAGTAAGCAGAGGATAAAAGAAGAAGGAATAACATGGATGCATTCCAAGGAGTAAGACTGAGTGTCAAGCCAGGCAGAAATTTTGAGTGGCAGGGGTCGACAATAGAGAAATTAGCTGTGCTGAAGAAAAGAGCGGATCAGCAGTTTGGAAAGGTTGACAAGGAAAAGAGAGTCGAGGAGCTATAGAAAGGAGAAATGAGAAAGGAGGAGAGGAGGGTGCAATCAAAGGCTTTCTTTTTTATCTCCATGGAATTTGACAGATTGGTTAGAAATACTGGCGGAAATTAGTACCTTGATTGTAATGGAGTGGCGACGGCTCTGTAGCATCTGAATGTGTGTGTGTGTGTGTGTGTGTGTGTGAGAGAGAGAGAGAAAAAGCCAGATCAACACAGACTATAAAATATGGCTATTATAGAACAATAAGGAGAAAGTTTGTGCTCAAACAAGATGAAAGAAAAATGAAAACAATCCATGAAAACAATTAGGTGTGACTGAATCTCTCTATTCAAAACTGTCTCTTTATTATTAGAGTTTTACTACCATAGTTTATTACAGCTCCCTATGATAGCATAACAGTCAGAAACACTGGACTCAAGGTCTTTTCAGGTAATAGCTTTCTACTGACTTTGGCTGACTCAAGCTGACAAATTCAAAGCCACACGTAAATTATTGATTAAATCTGGAATTTAATTGCAGAGTTGCTGTGTTTCACCCTTTCCATGCATCATTTTGTGATTGGACTGTGCCAGAAAGGCCCTGAGGCAAATTTCACCCGGTCATGGTCTCATTGACCTCGGTATAGGATAACATACCTACTTCTACCCTGGCAGAAAACTAACATGTACATAAAATCACAGTCTTGTGGCATGCATGCTGTTTATTATAACCTCTGTGAAGGAGGAAGAATGATTGAGGATGAAGAGGACTGAAGATGCAGTAGTAGGTTACGTATGTACACTGAATGTACAAAACAGAAGTACACTGATGAGGTGAATCCAGGTAAAAGCCATTATCCTTTATGGATTTCCCTTATTAAATCTCTACCAATCACAAAGGAGGAGATGTATGAAGAGTAGCAGACAAGGATTTTTAAGCTTTGAGAAATTTGAGATGGGCAAAATGGGCTGGAACTCAATATCAGGAAGATGTCCCTATTGTTTTGTACATTCAGTGTATGAACGAAATGTTTTCCCAAGGACAGATTCAACCACAATGACAATGACTACTTTCAAGCAACCTCCTGCAGTGTTGTATTACAGTATTTAGCTGATACTGCCACTTTCCATTGTCCATCCTTGGAGCAAGTTGGTACACACATACAAAGGATTAGGTGACCTTGCTCAGTGGCTCTTCAGCTGCACTGTCGACTCTAGGGATTCAGCCAACAACCCTTCAACTACTGACAGCCTCCTTAAGTAACCTGTCAACTGTTGCCTTTAAACACGCACATGGCTAAGGACAAGCTTGTGCCATTTGAGTGTAATGTTTCTAAGAAGGGACTGACTCCATGATAGAGATTTTTTTTAGTGTAAAGGGACTCCATTCATTTGTGTCAGCCAAGCAGTTTAGCAGTGCTTCAGGGGAAAAACAGCCCAGTCAGCAGAGCTGGAGAACAATGTGGCCGTGGGTCAAAAGATCAAGTGTGTGCCTCAGAGCCTCGTATGGTTTCAAATGTTGCCACTCGGGAGACAAAGGTTAGAATGTCCTGCTAGCTTTCTTTTCTGTCTGCCCAAGAGTATAATACATTTGCTCACAATTGATCTCCACTTCTGAGCCTCAAATGCGTCTTCTCATGCAGGAAAAGGAACACCCATTACCCTGTAAAGCATTATTATTTCTTATTTATCTTGGTCTTACTGAACAGAGAATCCCTGGTGGTGATGAAATATTGTTCAAAAGGGTCCGCTTACTGCAGCACTGAACATTTGAAATAATTTTTAATTAATTTTCATCCATGACAAAGACCTTTTCCATTACAAATTTGTTGTGACCATCCTAATTAGTTTTATGGATTTTTGTCTGTTTGCTTTTTTCTGTCCCTTCCTTCCTAATTGCCACCTTATTTCACATTTCTTCATGTATAATAACTGTGAATAAAGGCGTGAAAATTCTTTTAACCTCTAAGCATTACCTCTGGGAGTGTGTAACCCTTCTCCAAGCACCATGTTATTTTGCTATCCATGATAAAGAGCAACCTGGTGCACTGCTGCCATCTGTGGTTAAAGCTCTGTAGCTCAGATATTGAGCTACTGACTGTTACACAACCTCATGCAAACCCTTGAAATTAGCTAGATTTCATCTTTAGTTACGGTAAAACACTTCCTATACAAATGAAAAGGAAGAAAGGTTCTATGCAAATGCAGCTACTATTTTTAGTAGTAGGAGGAGTAATAGTATTCCTCAAGCTATTATTATATATCACTTTGTATATATTCCACTGGCTCATTTTGTCTCCACAATTTCATCTTAATTTTATTTTGTTGATTGCTTGTCCAGTGTCATATTTTATTGTCTGTGTTACTGAATATTGATGTGTGTGATAATTACACTTTAGCATAATAACTACCCATGAACTTATATTTAACTGCTTCATATACCACTATTGTACATAACAGAGGGAAGGAAAATAGCTAACAGAAATACAAAAGGATTCGGAAAACCATCTTTTATGGTGCAAAATAGGATAAAGACCTGCTTGCATCTAACAATTATCTCCCCAAAAAGACTATTTGTCCTCTAACTTTTTGTTACCTGTGTATCCCTGTGTATACTCTACTAAAGCCTCTATTATCAATCAATAATCAATAAAAAAAAAAAGATCATAAAATAGGACAATAACTAAGACAGCTCCAGTCACAGCACACGCAAGTGTAGTGGTAGTTTTTAAGCCACACATACAGCACTTTCATGGCAGCACACACTCCTCCCTTATTCATTAGCCAATTAGTAAATAGCCTTTTCTCTCCATATATTTAGTCCATATATTTACACTATTTATTAAACATCTTTGGTCCTATTCATTAGCTGATGGTAAATAGCCTCGTCTGGAATAGAGAGTAATTTATTACACTAATCAGCAGCTATCCCCGCCAATTAATGAAGTCATATATGCGTGTGATGCATATAGACAGAAACAGGCAGGCAAAACATGCTCAATGGACAAACAGAAACCAGGCTGGAAGGTACAGAGATAGTAAGACAGGCTGTGGCTTCCACTGCTTTTCTAACAACTTCTCAAGCCCATTAGGACAAACACACATTCTGTCACACACACCATCCATCCATCCACCCATTTCCTAGCTGCTTATCCCGGTTTGGGTTGCGGTGCCAACACACATCTATGTTACACAAATACATCCTTTCCCACTACTGTTTTGTAATGTGACACTTGTTACAAGACATGTCAATTGCAACATGATATATAACATGATTTGAATGCATTTCTGCTCATCTCTGACAGCAGCTCTAAGAAACAGTAATGGAGCCAAAGTCAGTTGGCCATTACTGTTCTTACCTAAGTACTGTCCTACTTTTCTCATCTACTCAAACTCCCAAAAGTTGCATAATTGATGTTTAACATGGTTTTTTACACTATAGAAAAGGGATGAGAGTGAACAAACACTTTCAAGCAGCTCCAGCTACTCTTTCAAAGTTTATTCAAGCAGCTGAGCCAATATTGATACGCCTTCTCAGAGTATTTGCTCCCAAAAACTCATTAGCACCTTGTGAAGTAAAGTAAAATTAAATGTAGTGTGTATTTGCAGTATAGATGTATTCTCAGGTGAATACCCTTACTTTATTTTGTAATCTCTTTGCTAATCTATGGATTACAACTGCAGATACAGTACACTGCTGACTGCTCTCTCATCTTGCCTGAAAAAGGCTTAATCAAAGAATCAAGTTTGCCTAAATACAGAAATGTGAAGACAATTGTCCAGCAGTGAAATGTTTATTTCAAGCTTCAAAAACCTCTACAGTAAAAAAAAATTACCAGTACATGTCTCTTTTCTTCAATGTTCCTCAGCATCATAATCTGTAGCAGTCTTTACCTACACTAATTTGCACATCAACAATTTAAAATGTATCAAAATCTAAAAATTCCCAGTCATCTGAAAAACAAGGCAATTAAACACTGTACATTTCTTGCTTTACAATACTTTTTTAAAACAGTTTCCATAGTTATTTTGAAAACATATAGTGGCATTATTGTAGATTTTCAGTCGATGACAATGACAGATCAAAAACAGCAAATGGTATCTGTATTAAATGCAAAAAGAATATGAAATTAGCAACAATAAAGACCTTCTGATATCACAGCAAGACAAAAATAAATGTCTTTACCTCTGAAAATATACTGTTTGAATCCTCAATGAAACTTAAGGAAATCGGTATTCTGGGGTGGATCAAGACATCAATGTGGCTAATGTAGCACCCACTTGTATATAAAACTAGCATCGAACTTAAGTAATAGTAATATGCACTGATACTGATGAGCAGTAAAATATGACATTTTAAAAAATAGCTTGAACAGGTCACCAATCATTCAGAAAGCCACAATATCCTATTATTTATCCAGTTCCAATTGTTGGCTTGAATTGAATAAATATTAAGAGTCACATTTCTATGTTAAATGCCATGCAAAAGCTGTCGAAAAAAAGAGTAAAATTCAAATGTTGTCTCTCTTAAAAAATAATTAAAGGTTGCCGGTGAGGGCTGAGTCCATGAGGTCATCGTCTTCATTTCGCATATACACCGGACTAGGCCGGGATGGCCGCTCTGAGCCCAGCATGGACAGAGATGAATCAGAGGCTGAGATGGGTGACCGTGACCAACTGTCCGCTTTCATGGGATGCGAGGATGGACCCATGGACATAGACGACTTCTTTTTTTCTTTCTCCCTGTCCCGCTCTCTGTCTCTGTCCCTCTCCCGCTCCCTCTCTTTCTGCTTCTTTTTCTCCTTCTTGTGTTTCTTGTGCTTCTCCCCCGAGCTGAGGGGGATGGAGCTCATGTAGTCCTGGGGGGGCAAGGGGCGCATGGTCTGATCGTCGTCTGAGCTGGGACTGTTCTGGTGGGACTTCTCGGCTACCGAGCTGCTGCCCGACTCGCTCTCGCTGTCGTGGTTGAGCGGGGTATATCCTGGCGAGCGGCTATGACTAGGGGAGGAGCGGTCATGTTTGGGGGTAGAGCCGCTGAAGAGGGGGGATGCTTTGAGGCTGGAAAGCTGGGGACGCATGGACTCGCCAGACCCTTCCCCAGCTTTCTGGTGGGTCACTTTGGCCTTGATGCTGGGTGAGCCGCCATCTGGTTTGCTGATGATGATTTTAGCCAGACCAGTCCCGCTCACCCCTCCCGTTTTTGGGTCCATCAGCTTCTTATCCCCACTGTTGCCCCCTGAAACGGACACTTTGGCTTTGGCCTCTTTATCAGACTTCTCCCGCTTATACTCCCCACTTTGGGAGGACATGGCATGCTTGGAAGGGCCCATGTTAGGGGGTCCACTGCTAGGTACATTTCCAGGACCGGCACCAGGACCGGACCCACCGCCACCAGGTCCCCCTACTGGTGGCCCGACCTCACAACCATCCTCCCCCACTCCTCCTACGCTCTTCAGCTTATCTATGACTGCTGTAAGAGAGGGTTTCTTATTCCGGCTGGGAGACTTGCCTTTGGCGTTGGGGTTGTTTGCATTGTTCTGACTAGCCCCTCCACCACCACCACTTCCCCCTCCGCCGCCACTTCCTCCTCCTCCCCCTCCACCACCACCTCCACTTCCTCCTCCTGACCCCCCTCCTCCTCCACTTCCTCCTCCACCACCACCGTACTGAGACTGGGAGCCTCCTGAAAAGGCCATGGAACCAGAGGAAGAGGAGGAGCTGGAGGATGAGGAGGATGATGCAGAACCAGAGGAACTGCTACCCATTGGCTTCTGGGAGCCCATCCCCCCGCCAGAAGAAGACTTGGACCCTCCCGAACTGCCACCTCCTGAGCCCATAGGGGATTTAGCCTTGGAGGAGGGAGGGGTTCCTGGAACCTGGGACTGCTGCATTTTCATAGGGGAGGACAACTTGTCACCAGAGCTACCAGAGCGGGAGTGAGAAGGGGAGATGTTGGGCTTGATGCTGGGATTCATAAGTGACCCAGGTGGCTTGCCCCCCTGAGGCTTGATTTTATTACCACTTCCAATTCCACCACCACTGCCTCCTGGTCCAGACAGTCCATGTTTGGTGATGGGGGAAGACCCTGGTTTGCCAACACCCATTCCCTGAGAGGAACCTTTAGACTGAGATGGTCCACCCCCAACCCCTACTCCCACACTGCCTGGCTTGGAGCTGTTGCCCTGTGTCATGGAGCCTTCCTTGGTCTTGATCTTCCCAGAAGAAGAGGAGGAGTGAGAATGGTGGCTTTTGCTGCTGCTGGTTCCCCCTGTCCCCCCTGTGCTGCTAGTGGCTGAACTACTGGAGGTGTACCCCCCATGGGATGAGGTTTTCCCCCCAGATAGGGTCCCTTTTGGGATCTGAATTGTAATTTTGGGAATGGGAGGGGTCGCACCACCGGGAGGAGTTTGCGAGCGTCCTGAACTACCAGGAGACTTGGAGCCCCCTCCACTCATGCTTCCTCCAGAGCCCGAGCCACCACTAGGTGGGGTGTACGGGCGTCCCCCTGAGCTGTGAGAGGGAGACTTCCCATCAGGGTCCAGCTTCTTGCGTTTGGGGGGCTTTTCTTTGGACTTTCCCTCACTAGATGGGGTCCTGCTGCGTTTTACTTGTTTGCCCTCTGTCGAGCTGCTGCCACCCATTCCCATCCCTGAGCTGCTCCCTCCACTGCCCCCATTCTCATCCTTCGGCCTCATGAGCCCCTGCTGTTGCTGTTTCACTTTGGCCTCTGCACTTTTAAAGTCACTGCCTGTCCCTCCCAGGCCCATCATGAGAGGGCTCTGTCCACCCCCTCCGTGGGATGAGTGTGCATCCCCCAAATCAGGAGCTTGCCCCAAAAGCGGCTTTCCCCCGCCACTGCTGCCTCCGAAAACTATCCCCATGTCAAAAGGGTCTTTCAGCGAGGGTTCTGGGGTGCTCTGCCCATGCGGTGTGGGATTCTGAGGTGTTCCTGATGGGGTGTTCTGCTGGCTGCTCCCACCAAAACCCTTGACCAGGTCCATGTCTCCGTCAGCACTTGGCGAGCTGTCATCAAAGTAGCCCTGGGAGAAGCCATGGCCTGAGGTTAGCAGATCAGGATTGAAGTCAGCAGCATCGGTGAAAAAGTTGGTGGAGGAAGAATCGCTGGTGGGTGTGGCGGCGGTGGCAGCTGCCTCAGCAATCAGGTCGGCGGCGTCTGTGAAGGGATTCTCATTGCTGTTGGTATTGAAAATGTCTGCTGAGTCAAACACTGCACTGCCCTGGCCCGAGCTGGAGGAGTCACGGATGGGGGTACCTAGGGGGCCTCCATCCTCCCCACCACTGCCCATGTGGTGCTGCCCGTGGCCTCCACTGCTACCTTTACCCGTCTGCTCGGGCAAATCTGACAAGATTTCCGTGATATCCGCTCCGATGCTATCAGAGCTAGAGAGGCGAACCATCCGAGGCGGTAGAGGAGCCTGCTGCTGTTGCTGTGACTGGACATGAGATTGTGAATGATAAGGCACACCGGGGCCTGAGGGCGGGGTCCCACATTGGCTAGGTGCTGGGGTGATGCTATGAGGCGTGTCTAAGCCATCTCCGGGCAGATTGACATCAAAGATAGGATTTTGGGAGGCGTCGACATCCATAGAGAAGAGTTCGCGGTGGAAATCATCCTCGTGCGTGGCTTGGTGCTGGTGGTGGTGTTGCTGCATGGAAGACTGCTGTGTTTTCATTCCTATCCCACCACCTCCACTACCACCAGCAGCACCGGGCATCACGCCACCCTTTTCTGTCCCCCGTGGGCGTTTTTTCTTCCCTTTTGTACCACTTCCAGGGCAGGTCCCACCCATACCCTCTGTACGTGGGGAGCCAGATGACGAATTCTGCCTCTCTAATGGACTGGAACCATACAGTGCAGCAAAATCTTGAGTGGGGTTGTCTTTCAACAAGTTCATCAACATGGGATGATTCTTGGTGTTGCTGGCAGGGGAGGAAGTTGGGGGTGGGGTTTGGTGGGGTTGTGGTGGTGCGTTCTGGGAACTGGGACTGGAACCTACACTTCCAGTTATCTGTAACAGACTGGTTAGGATGGGATTTTGGGTGACTTTGCTGTAATCGTCAGAGTGGCTTTGACCTTGCTGTTGTTGCTGATGTTGTTGTTGCATCTGTTGCTGCCCAGTCACCCCGCCTTGGGTTACGCAATCTCCTCCTTGGGCTTGACCACGGTTTATCCCGAACAAAGAGGTGATGGGACCTGTAAAATTGGGCCCCCCTTGGGGCCCTCCTCCAGTAGGTGTGTTGCCCCCTGTGAGCCCAGGCAGGCCCATAGGGTTGGTTCCATCACCTGGGGCCATGGTGTAGCTGGGACTACCAGAAGGTGGCAGGTTATTCTTCACCATGATCTCCACTGTCTCTGCAATGAGCGAGAGGGCCGGCGTGTCTGCCTGGATGGTCTCCGCTTTTCTCCGGATGGCCCGCATGGTCACAGGGATGGACATGCATCTGAGGAATGGAGGGAATGATTACCTACAATGTTAATGGAAAACATAACGTCCACATTTATCCATTAAGCAGAAATAAACTCACCTCTGGACCACTTTGGTGATGAAATCATCAGTGCAGATCAGAGCATCTGACAGTCCCTTATATAGCTTGCAGGCCACCTGTCTGGAGTCGATCACCTCCATTACCACTGGAGGAGCAGGTTAGAAAGGATAGTGGACTCAGGTTAGCATCGGACTGACAGCAATATACAAACGGTTACGTCGATGCAGATTTCTGTATGTTTCACACTGTGAAATCACTAAAAAGTAATAGAGTAACAATATTTTCAATTAAAAACTACAAGTGCTAGATGATAGCTGGAGTAATGGGAGCTTGCAGAAGTGTGTGCTCACCACAGACTAATGACTCGTTGACAGGGTGCTGGAAGGAGACGCTGAAGCTGGAGTCTGTAAGCGGGCATACCTCAAACTGCAGTAGGCCTGCACTGTCTAAGGGAACAATAGCAAAGACACAACAATGGTCAATTTCACTTTAATACACAAAACTATATATTCAACACCAAAGTCAGAATTAAAACTCAGTGATCATCTGAGACACTTCTGTGCTGAGTGGGTTTGGAATAAACAAAAATCAACAAGTCCATGTTGTTTGAGTGGGACGAGATCAATCAACTAACAACTGATTAATTCTACCAAATAAATCAGTGGTCTGCTACTCACCTTCTTTGATGGAGGTGCGTTTCACACAACTGCCAATCAGGGTGTTGTAGGCTGCCTGGTGCCGGATGATATCAAGCAGGGCTGGCACCTGGGCCGGGTGGCGGAAAGGGATCTTGGACACCAGGGCCCCTTGGAGGGAGCGACCGTCCTGCACCGGGGCATCACCGTTCAGGAAGTAACAGTGCTGCTGGTCTGGCAACAACTAAGAGAGCAGAGAAAAGGTGCATTAAGTCTGGTTTTCTGCACACAAACAATGACCAACGTGGGCTCAGATAGGATAAACTGTTTAAGTGTGATTGAGTGAGAAGACCAAAAGATTTCCATTTACAAACTACAGGCAATGAAAATTACAGTCCAATTTAATTCATAGGGCATATACAGTATATGGCCTATGTAAAAGTCTTTCATTATCAAAGCAGTACCATCCAAAATTTCTTTTGCAGAATGACAACAAGAAATGACCTTTCACTAATTTTCAGCCTGTTTCACAAACATGTGGATGAGGAAGATTTGGTGAAACAAAAATGGTATGAACGACAAGAAAGGCAGTCTACCCTGTCGTGAAAGTATTCCTGGAGTGAAATTATAATAATAATGGTAAAAGGATAATAATTATTAATAACCTTACATTTACTTACAATGAGTGCAAAATAGATTAAGTTTAAATTCCTAGCTCACCAAAAGTACAAACAACCCAAACAGCCCTTACAATGTTCCTGTGACCATAGAACAATTATGTAAGATTTAAGTACTAGAAAAAGAAACAGAATAAGAGTTAAGAGGAGAGAAGAAATTTACAGTATATTCATATTGTATTAATATTAAATATAAATGTTATGCGAGGACATGCAGGCATTATGTGCATCTACTCACAGAGTAGAAGTGCATGTTGTGTGAGGGCTGGGGCGGGGGGCTCCCCTCCTCCAGGAGCTGAAGTTGGCTGTGGACGATGAGCTGGTAGAGAGGAGACAAGCTGGGGGAGCTCTCAAACACTGGGATCCCTAGGGGAGAAAAAGTGGAAAGAGGTAACACACACAAACAAATCGCCGCCACCGCCAAGTGTGAATGTTACAGTACACAGCCTCTACCATCTTTAAGCACATCTTTAAAACTTGAAAATACAATACTTTCATGAGATTAGAAAACATCACCTATCTAAAAAAAATAAATAATAATAATCGTATGGTTCTCTGTCTAACTAACTGCTTCAATTACTGAAGTCATTGAAACCCACCAGTAGCACTGCCCAGCCTCTGAATAAAAGAGAGTGAGAAGGGCATGGGGCGGTTCATCTTGAGGAAAAAACAAGCAGGCAGGTCCACACAGTTGGAGTTGGTCACTGAGGAAAAGGAGGGTGTCCTGAAACACACAGAGCATAAAAACATCAGCAGTCTGTCCTTATATAAAGCCTCTGGAAATTATCCTGGTAAAAAAACCCCAGTATACTTTCATATAACAGTACAATTTAATAAAGTCTAGTAATTTTAGTGATCTGGCAATTTAAGGATATTCTACTATTGCACTCATTGTAAAACCATCAGCTAAGTGCTTATAATGTAAATATATTTTCACTTTTCTTCCTTCTTGTGAGGAGTGACGTAGGCTGTCTTACCCCTTGTTGTCCACCGGGTGGGATCCAGTGATGAGCGGAGCAATGGGGAGCTTGTAGACCGAGGTGGTTCCTTCGACTGTCACAGACACACCGACACCCAGTGAGCGAGGCACTGCAAAGACCATGTCAAGGTGAGAAATAGAGAAAGAATAGGGAGGGGGGACATACAGGCATTATGAGGGTTTATAATTTTTAGGAAATCATTTGGTTGGTGCCTGGTGTAACTGAGCATTCTGATCTTTATTATGTACACATAGTTCACCCACTTGCTTCATGCACTCACCATTTGTGTCTGTTAAGTTGAGCTGTGAGCCCGTTCCCTCCTCAAATATGTCATATGGGGACACGTAACACTGAAGAGAAACAAGATGGCCGCCACTCCTGGCTGTCAGCAGGCCCACGCTCCCGTGAAGAATGGTCTCCACAGTATTAGCATTGGTTGCTAACCTAAAAAACACATACCAACCAAAACAAAATAATGGATGACAGGACTAGCCTATTTGGCATATATGGTAAGTTGGAGGTGGTGGAGGAGTCAGAAGTGGGGGGTATACACCTCACAGCAGGGCTCATTCAACTCATTCTATATGAAGAGATATAATATAAAACAGTATTGAATTGAATGAGTTTTGTGAACTGACCTAAACATGTGCATCATCTTGGTTAGATCAAGCTCCAGAGACTGCAGTGCTAGGTACATCTTGGTTTTCAGCTTACTGGAACACAGAAATGTAGTGAGATAGTGAGATTAGATATAACTGGCACAAAAACAACAAGATTCTAAAAGAGACATTAGTCCACTGTGCAGCCTTCTATGGATGCACTGATATCACCTTTTCACTGCCAATTCGGATTTCAAACACTAAACTTTAACTACAGCCTTATAGCCAAGTACAAATTCAATCTATTACTTTATGAAAATATATTCACATTTGGAGAACTCTACATCTAAGTAACTGAGATATATGTAATTTCTGATGTGAATTTTATCATATCTTAGTGTTGAGGAAATCTTCTCACTGACAACTGATTTCAGGCTGCCATCAAACTGACATCCTTGTAGCCTACTTACTTGTCTCCAGGGAGCTTGTACAGGTTGACCAGTCCCTTCAGATGTTTGGAGAACTCTTCAAAGTTCTTCTCCCTGATGAGAAGCAGGAAGAGAGGCGGTTTAGACAGCTGTCACATAAATGAAAGTATTTTGCACAGGTGTCTGAATCATTCCACTGAAACCCTATACTGTATTCCATACCATACATTATATGGGATCGTAGAATAGTGTGTGCAGTTTTCTCTCACCTTAGGTGCTGAATCAGCTCAGGACAGCTCTGTGACCAACAAATTAAGAAAAGAATGAAACAGAACATTTTGATGGCAACAAATACGGTTGTAAAAGAAACAGCAGAAATTCAAGGACAATACAGGGTTTCAACATGTTTATGAGGGGGTCAACAAAAAATCTCTAGCAACCTTGCTGCTCCACCAAGGTGCATGAATCAATAAGAACCTAGGAATGAGAAGAACTCAGCTACTCTTGGGGAACAATTTAGAGTTACAAAATTACATGTATAGTTGACAATAAATGTATTCAATGGCATCCAAAATGGCCACTTCAGAGCCAATAGACAAATCAGATGCCTGTATTTAAAAAAAAAAAAAAAAAATCACTACCACTTGGTGTAGGAGGCATCATCAAGTTCAACCCTTTAAGGACATATAATTCCCTCTCACGGTCAAGAACAAATGTCAAATTGTTCCAAGCGTAACTGAAATCCTTTCATTGGTATACAGATAATGCTATTTGTGGGCTACATGCAAGCATTTTTAATCTGGCCAAATGTCCCAAAGTTGTGGAGCCATATGGAAGTTATACTGACCGCAGGGTTTTCTCCATGATGAGCCACCTTGACGTCCACTAGCTGGCCAGCGGTGTCCAGCTGCACCTCCACATAGAACATGTCAGACGTGATATAGCACTCTGTCCCTGATGGACTGAGGTGGGAGCCCAGCCTGGCACAGACAAGAAGAACACAAACAGACAGACAGACAGAGAGAGACAGAGAGAGAAAGAGAGAGAGAGAGAGAGAGAGAGAGAGAGAGGGAAAGAGAAATCACATTCATTTTCCCTGTATCAGTTCTGTGTTGTGTTAATATCTGCTGATCACGATCCTGTTTCAATAGGGTGCATTTAAAAATGGTTAATTGGCAAATTTTCTTCAGCATCAGTATACTGAAAATGCCAAGATGTTTAACTGTTTTCCATGTTGGTTGAGTACACATTGGATAAATACTTAATGGAAAATAGCATAGTTAAAACCTGACAGCTCATAGGAAATTCCCATGTACAAGGCTTCAGTGTGAATTGACTCCTACACAGATCAGGATCAGCATAAAATAACATTCCCTGATCTGTGTGTGACAAGGGTATTAGACTACACCGACACAGCACTTGCACTTAGACTTGCCCAATTTCTGACCTCACCCTTTGAACACCAATGAATAGGCAAATAGGACAGCTGACACTCCTAGCTTAAAACAGCCTACTCAACAGTGCAGGAACCACATTATGGAATATCTTTTGCCCCTATTCTTAGATGAATTTAGAGAAAACCTATCATCTTCCACCAGAAAAATACAAATCACTACTTTCTCTACTCTAATCTAGGTTTAGATTCTGAATCAGAGATATACTGGGGAGAGAGCCAGAGAGAGGATGAGAGCACATATGAGCAGAGGGGAGAGAACTCACAAGTTTTGTCGAGCGATGGACTCTAGACGATCTGTCATGGAGGGCAGAGATGACACTGAACAGGCGAGGCAGACAAGAAGAGGAAACAAAAAAACAACAACATGTAATTGGACTCTGACAGCGATTAATATGTGGCCCAGTTCTACTACACTCCATAGAAACAACATGCCTGCCATTCAAAAGCAAAGAAATATTTCAAGTGATGTGTGCTGCCTTAAATTAACAATCTGTCTGAAATCTCCACAGTATGTCAAAAGGAACACCTTGACACTTTGATTTTTAGTCAGTCCCAAACAAAGCTTGTCAGTGCCATTGGCATTTTTCAATAAAACCAACAGCTTTAATACCTACTCAGTAGTGTGAGTAAGGAATGTTGACTCGAATGCTGACTGGAATGCTGAGCAGTAAATTTAAGTCCCAATACAGTTTATTTCCCCCCCCAATTTGCTTAGTGATGGAAAATAACACGCTGTAATGGAAAATGTCAAGGCATCCTTTTAATGTAGTCAGCGTGGGATGCTCCATCTGCACCCTGCTCTCCCTTGTGCCTCTGTCCTGCGAGTTGGCAGTCTCACCTTTCAGCGCTCTCTGCAGGGTTTCCAGGCAGGTGAGCAGGAGCTGGTGGCCTGCAGCATTCATCACACCGCGTTTCTCCTGGGACACATTGTGAAGAAAATAGGGAGTAAGAGGATAGTTGAGGAAATGCACTATCAGCAGGGTTCAATGTTAAGAATTTTTTCCACTTGCCTGATCGGACCAGTAGGTCACAGTTGTACTTGCTCTTAGTATATTTTCCCCGGCCCAGCAGGGCAAATATGATAATAACCACTTCATTCATACATTTAAGTCATTTATTGCTATAAATTTAGGATACTGACAGGTCATAATATACAGCAGCAAAATGACCAAAACATAAACAACAAAAACATAAATAATTGACTGAATAAATTTGAATTTTTTAACAGCTCTGTAAAATTCTAAGGTATAAATTGGCCCTTGTCGCACTGCATTATATTCATGGAGCCACTAGAACCAACTAATAGAAGCTTTTCTGTAAATGTAACCAGCTGTAACAGGAAAAAATAAAAATAAGTGGAAAGAAGTGGAAATTCATGAGGCTGGTGAGGCTCTCATCCATCTTGCCAGGACACTAATGGGACCTGATAAGGGTTTGTCAAGTAGCCTTTGCCAACATACAACCTAGGCGCTACTGGCTCATCATGGGTATTGAGTGTGTGTTCTCTGTAATTATCAGTGCCTTTAAAAATGTGCCAGCTTGATCCACCTTACTCAGAAATCATCTACAAAAGGTACAGAACATATTCATCATTTTCAATGTGAGGAAACTGTTGCTTCCATGAGGAAAGAAAAAGCCTTTTACTTGTAGCTTTGTCTTACTTGCTGCCATGTCCACTCCACACAACTCTCTGACTAAAGGCTAAATTATACTTCTGCTTCGAATTGCTGCCGTAGCTACGACGCAGGTGCTTACATCAGTGCGATGCATCAGTGATTGTGTGCGCAGACCACCAAAACACTAGACGGCAGTGACGTGCTTTGTTAACATTGAAGTAATAACAGAAGAACTAGTAGTGTTTTTATTCTCTGAAGCTCATGTTCTGGGATATTTCTCACCACAAATTCAGTGACATCTGGTAAACATTATAACTTTGGGATGAGGTGTCCTAAAAATCAAAATATTTGCAGCCCTCCTCAGAGACTGTCTCTTTGAACTTCTCCATGTTGTCTTAGCTATCAACCGGATACAGGTAGGAGGAAATACGAAGTGAGCCAATCACTGTTCTTGCGGTCTTGCATCACCCTACGTGGAGTTACAGTTTTGGAGAGGTGCACGTAAGCTATGGCAGCAGCCTCTGCGGGAGGTTAACGGTTTGATGCAGAAGCATAAATTACCCTTAAGTCTGAGGGGGGATACAATCTGATTGGTCAGAAAAAGCACAACAGAGAGGGGAGTGGGACAGTGACTGACCAATCACCTGTTCCAAGTCCATGTCTTACTGGTTCCACGCAATCAGACAGTCCTTACAGTTGAACCTTGTTATAGGCTTAAAATACTGCTTTGTGAATTCGAACAGACTCTTCTCTGTCAGAGAGGGAGAGGTCTTTGTCTTACCATGGCCTGACGCACCACCTTGCAGGTCTCCTGCCAAGGCCGTGAAGCATTGTGCTTGGCATGGAGCTTCTCCAGCAGAACAGCCATGCGACTCTGCTTCTCTGCTTCTGAAAACATAAGACACACTTTACATTAGACAAAAGCAAAAAATTGTCTAATTTTAAGTCTAATCCACTTATTGCCACAAATGTTATTTAAAGATCTTCCTAGCCTCATAACACCAATACCTTCTCCATCCATTTGCTTTTTAGGAAACACATTTATCTCTAGATAACGTGCAACAACATTTCAACTAATGTAGCAGCAAAGTTGAATGCCCTTGGAAAATCTTGGTGTGAGATGAGCTTACTGGGGCTAAATTCAGTTTTCCCTGCATATTCAACTCAAAGGCAGCCATCTGTACACCTAAATGAAAATGACAACGCCAGCATGTCATGCAAAATATTTACCTTTGCATTTAGCTGCTGAATGGGATTCAGTAATGTCTTTGGTTGCTTGTCATTTTGGTGGTTAAGAATTAAAACTTATTCTATTATTGCACTCATTGTAAATCACTCTGGATAAGAGTGTCAGCTAAATGCTTAAAATGCGAGCAATGTAAACGAAAACCCTTAAACTTTTTAAAGCTGGCAGAGCATACACCCCTCCTATAGGCTACTAGGATCATCATCAAAACCATTATGAAAAAAATAATTTATTATTACTGGCAAAGCTGTTTAACTAAATTGCCTATAAGATTTGGCTGTGCAACGTTTCCTTAACTAATTCTAAAATATCTCTACATAATCACTATAACAACAAAACATGCTTTAAGTGGAGCGATATAGGCCATTCTCTACACTTTGGATAGTACTGCCAGATTATCTGCACTTGTCAAGATTAAAATGCAACAAAAACATAAAGCAGTTATCCAATCAAGTCACACCACATCCCAAAACTAACATTATACATCTGAGCAACAAGCGACGGTGTCAATCAGGTCAAAAAGAATCTCTTGACAAGGAAACAGAGACGTTTTTTCCCTGTCTCTCCGTCATCACCACACATCTGCAGCGTAGCCTATTTGTTAGCCCATATAGGCGCGGTGGTCCAACTTTAGCTTGCTTACTTGGACAACAATACCTAAGTCTATATGCCCAACTTCAAATGCGTAGTGGCAAAGGATCACTTTCAGAGACTTTGTTAATTCTGAGCAGCACAACTAATGTTAGCTAGATGTTAGCTATTTGCTCACTAACAGGTAGCTACCTAACCACAACAACAAACTGCCAATTGCCAACAACTTGTGCTGTGCGAGCTAAAGTTTCACACGTTACGCTTAGTAAGTTATCCAAAGAGATGTGTATTTACAGTAACATCCCATTTGCATTTCAAAACTAGACGAAACAAAGACTTACATTAACGTTAGCTTTGGTTAACTAACGTTAGCTAAGCTACATAGCCGGATAGCTAAGTGTTAGCTTCGTTAGCCTGTCTTGACTTGACGAGCCTGGCCATTACAATAACAAAACGAATTTACAAAAAAATCAAGTCGCATAGCTGAGGTTCTTACCTGTTACCTCTTCGGTTTTGGCCCGATCTCCATGACTTTGGCTCCCTCCTTGCTGAACCGAGATGGTAAGTTCTCTTGCTGGGCTACTGCTCTGCATAGAAACCCCAGACGCCGCCGCCATTTTTGCTTTTCTCCGCCTGGCTCTCCGGGCTTCCGTAGACTATCCTTCGCGCAAAGCGCTGTTGCCGGTGTCGGTGTGTTACACCGACTTTGGTGACCCATCAGATTCTGTGACCTGCCCTGATGTTCTCACTCTAACCTTCTCACTCTAACCCCAACCATCTCACTCCTCATTCCTAAACCTAACCAACCTAACCAACACTGCAGGTCACAGAATCTGATGGGTCACCAAATACGGTAGAACACCGGGTTATACGCGGTTATGTGGCTTCAAATATTGCATATGTAATTATAGTGCGCATAGGGCCAGCCTGCCTGATTTGGGTTGTAAGATATAACTATTTAGCCTATGTGAACAATCTGGGCTGACACTGATTTAAAGAGACACTCGTATGGATAGAGTAGCCTAAATAAGGACACGTTTTTGCTCTGCCACCTTGCATGTTTCACATATAGCCTAATTTCAAAAAGAATTTAATTTATATACTGATCGACATAACTGTAGGGGTAACATGGCTATATCCACTTCTCTTCAAGACCAAACCCGAAATGTCTTGTATTGGTAACCAGTGCATTATGAGAAAAAGAGACAATGGACAGATGAATACTCCAGATGGCGTTCGATCGCCGCAAGTAAATGATTCATGTTTTGCCAAGAGCAACCAGGCGCCAAAATCCAAAGGAAGGTTGAAATAATTTACATGCTCATGCACCTCACCTAATGTTAATGGATCTGAAAAGCTGAACAATGCAGTATCTTGACAGGATGCTTGTTTTTTTCTTCAATTTGTACTCTGTACATCATTGATAAAACAATTACATTGATCATTAGGCAAATAAACAGTGGCTGCATGGAAACATAATGCTATCGAGGTGCCAAAAAATCTCAAACAGCAAAGGCAGCTATGTGCATGCACCGGCAAACACACACACATACATGCACACACACACATGCACACACACACTGCACACACACACACACACGCACATACACACACCTGAGCCTATTGGACAGCTGAGCCTGCGGCGATGAGTGCTCTCTGGGGAGGATTTTCCCACCAACCATTATGACCTGCGTAAGAGAGGGAGCAGAAGTGTGTGCATGAATACATGTGCATTTGTGCATATGCAAAGATATATTTGTGAACATGAGTATACACTCATATGCACACACAAACACACACACACACACACACACACACACACACACACACACACACAGAGGAGATGGCTAGACAGCAATGGAGATGGAGAGGGACCAGATTGGCATCGTCTGAGACAGTAGACAGACCCACAGATAGACATGAGAAAAGAGGGGAGGTGCCGCTATGTAATTGATGTGCCCACCAGGAGCTTTAGCTGGCTGCCTGGCATGGAAGAAGAGGTGGGCACCGCTGCCAAGACAGCAGTAGGAGAAAGGAAAGGGAGGCCCGGGCCTTGGGGAGCACAGTAGTGGGCTGAAACCATGCCCATCAATCAGGGGCTAGTTCACCTTGCCATGCCAAGCGGGACCCCCCTCTGTGCCGAGGGAAGGGGTGGCACAGGGAGTAAGGCTGGCACAGTTGCTAAACCTTCCCTAATCCTCCTAGTGCGTGTATCACTGCCATGTCCGAATGGCATACAGTGCAGTGGGCAGGGCCAGAAGTGAGGTAAAGAAAACGCTATCTTGAAATACGCATCGTTGCATATTTTTCGTACAATGATGTGTAGAATATGAAAAATAAAATGACATATTGAAGATATAATGTATAATTTCATGAAATCTTCCCTAGAAAGGAACTCACTCCCAAAAATGTAGGCTGTAATCTGTGAGGTTATCAAGATACAAAACATAAAGCTGCACTATTAACACTGGAGACTGACTTTGTGGGCTGAAAGAATGTTTGTTTGGATCCAAATTTATTTATTTCATTTTTGGGTGAAGAGCTGAAAAATATATAGACTGAAAAATGTCATGGCTCCCAATAAAAATCACCCTGGATACGGTCACATTGTCCATAAAGTCTGTCTCCCCCTCTTGATATCATCATCAAGACATTGTTGGTGCTGTTGTTTCTAGATTTAGGAAATACTTGTTCATGTCCACAAATCAAGGCTGAACTGTCCAATATCTCTATATTAGCCTATATTAATTCTGTTAGGTGGATTGTCACTTCAAGTATTTGCATAAAAGGGTAGTCTTGTGACAAAATTGTTAACAAGCCACATTAGCACATTTAATTGTATTTTATTTGATATTATTATTTTTTGTTCTATAATATGGATTATTTGAAGGCATTGTTATAGTGTGTAAAGCAATACATTTCTATTTCACTTCTGCTTTAAGTTGCATTGTAATGTAGCCTACATTTCTTATATTTGTAAATTTTTATGCAATTGATGGAGATGAGTATGTAGTAGCTGTATAAACACATGTATCTCATTTCCTCTGCATATTTTTGGTTTGACCACAGGAGACAGAGATGTGTGAACAGCTTGGCAACCTCACTGAGTGCTTTGAAGTAGACTACTCTCAATTTTTTTCACCATCTCTCTTGGTAAACTCTCGTTTTACATGATAGATGTTAATAAAGATATTTGATGCGTGGCTATCAGAGATATCAACGAGACAATGAAAAACAACAAATTTACTACGGTCTGATGGTGGTTTACAAGCATTTTTATTAAGCCGGCTGTCATACAAATGTGCTGAACAAAAGGATAGACAAAGCTCTTTGCTTTCACCTATCATACAAGTTTGAGATCAGTGGGCCTGAAGGCTGGAAACGGTCCAGAAAACAGTGCAGCATTATCAGGACACAGTTTCTGCTTCTCTGGCACCAAGTGCCTTGAAGTGCAAGGGCAGCTGGGAAGACTAGCTGGGAGGGTGGAAGAGGGAGGGAAGAGCAAGAGACAGAGGGAGAGGGAGAGAGAAAGGAGGGGTCGGCCCTATAGGACCATTTGTGATGAGGCTCATTTGCACAACGGCACTTAATTGGCTACAACAATTAATTAATGTGTTGGAAAGTTGGCACAAAAAGTTCATTTAAGAGGGTTTTAATAAGCAATTAGGGAGAAGTAACCAGTGAGGTAGAAGCAACCACAAAAAAAGATGCAAGAGAACTCTGGAAGTATGAGCTCCAGCTATGACTTTTTGGGAATAATGTGTTATATTTGGAAACCAGGATGTGGTTTGCTATTATGAGTAGTTACTGTGCATCCCATTGTGACTACTGATGACATTAAAATACATTATTTTTACCCCATACTTTTACAGCCCCAACTGTTTATGACCCCCCCCCTTCCAAAAAACAGCATTGTCTCTTCTCTCCCCCTCCCACTGTCTGCCTCCCTCTCCCACCCGCCTTCTCTCTCTCTCTCTCTCTCTCTCTCTCTCTCTCTCTCTCTCTCTCTCTCTCTCTCCCTCTCTCACTCTGTGTATGAAATATCGCATGACTAATGAGTGGAGCAGGTTGAAATCCTGGGGAAGATGTCCTTGGAAGACGAATGCATTTTCAGCAGAATAATTAACTTAATTAACAAATTCGCATGCATATTCATCAGCCTATTAATGTCTCCTCTGCGCGGCTTGATGAGCAGTGGGGTAATAACCATCTCATTTGCATACCCCGTTCACACGACTCCCCGTTTAAAGACAAAATAAGGGAAGGAAACGCACAGGAGGAAGAGAGAAGAGAGAAATAACAATAACAAAAAAAAAAAGAGAGAGACAACAAAAACAAAACGGGAGTGAAGCGCGGCGGGATAACGCGCGGAGGTGAGGAAGTGACGCGCGCGGACCGGTTGGAAATACCGGTTTATATCTGACGGATGGACGGATGGGTGACATTAGGAGGGACGGGACACATGAGCCCCAACAGATTGACACGGGAATCTCTCTCTCTCTCTTTCTCTCTCGCTCTCTCTCTCCCCCCCTACAGCTCCCAGTCAAAGCCATCTTCTCCCTCCTGCTCTCCCATCATCACCATTTCCTTCCCATCTATCCCATAATATTCTCTTTCCTCACAGCTCAAGTCAGGTTTCTGCACAAACACTCAACCTGTTTTTTTTACATCAGCTCATCAGATGCTGTGTATTGGTAAATTGTTCTGGTTTTGTTCAGTGGAAAACACATGATCATATCAATGTAGCCTCTCCATGTTTCTCTCTCTATCTCTCTATGTCTGTCTGTCTCTTTCTTTCCTTCCTACCATCTCTCGGGGGAATCTTCTTGGCATTGCTCCACTCCTTTCTTCTCCACTGCCAGGCTGCTGCTGCCGCCTCTACTCTGTTACCACTGTCTGCACACAACCTGGTGCTCCTAGCAACGCCACCTCTCTCACACACACTCCACCACCTCAGCTGAATGCACACACACACGCATACACACACACACAGATACACACATGCACGTTATGTTTACTGTAGCCCTATTGTTACTCTTGTATTCATGTGATAGTATAATAAATTATTGTACTTCAGTGTACTGGCTGATCATTTATTCTGCCAATACATAAGGAAAAACGTCCAATTCAGTGTCCTCATTATGTTAACATTGCAGAAATCTGATTGGCTGTCTGTTCCAGTTCAGAATACTACATCTCTCTTCTTTAGCTGAGTCTCCATACAATACTTTTACTTTTGCTTTTGTCAACCAGTACAATATTCTTTTCTAAATTAACTCAGACTGTTGTCTTACTCTCTTTATTACTACATAATCATAGCAGTCTTAACTCTTTTCATGGTGACATGCAGATATGTATTAACCATACTGGCATCTGTCGTCTCATCGCTCATCTCATCACTCATCTCATCACTGCTTGAACTAGCAATGATATGTTTAGAACGTATGAACTGCATTTTCCATGTATTTTCTATTCTTCCTTTTACATTGTGTCTTTTGACATTCTTTTCCATATTTCTTTCCAAATTTTCCTTTTTCTTTTTTTTTCTTTGCAATTTCTTCAAAGCATCTCTATGTAAAATATTCAAATGTTCCTTATGGCAGCGATACGCCTACGCAGGGATGGGCAACCATGTACCATAGAGGGCTTAGAGTCTGCAGGGTTTCATTCCAACCACAAACTACAACAGCTCATTTCACTAAGCACAGCTTCAACCAGAGGAGGAACTACCTGGTGTAGAGTTTGTATTAATGAATGAAAACCTGCATACTCTCTGCCCTCCATGGTCCAGGTTTGCCTAGCCCTGTCCTCCACCCTTTAGGTGGTGAATGCAATGAACTACCTGGTAGGGTAGAAAACAAGCAGCACTCTGGGTACTAAAGAGCAGGATTGAGAACCACTGATATAGACTATAGCGTTGTTTGGATGTGATGTGTTGTTGCAATGAATCTTGGGACCTCCCATTTGGTCTTGTCAGCCAAGTCACCATCTGATGCATCCTTGCAAGAAAATTTCCGGGATCCTTATCTGTCCTCAGCGTTCTTTTATTTTGGAATTTTACCTTCAGTCGTTACATATTATGTCAAAAATGTCATGGAGGACACAAGAACGCAAACTGAGATGCTCAATCTCACCTGTCTGTCTGACTCTATCTAACGGCTGTGCAGCTGAAAGTCAACTGGGTCTCCACAGTGTTGTCAGTGGTCTAGCAGTGCGGCTGTACTGTACTGTGCTGGCACTGTTTTTTTCTGAAATGAACAGATTTGACATACTACCTCAGGTTGGAGTTGTTTACCTGTGGTGGGAAGAATGGATTTAAAGGGAAAAATCCACCCTAAAACACTAAAACAGCTATTGATGATGTATGTACCTTGCATTTCTGGGCTGATTTTGTTGTTTGGTGGTGTTCTTCTGATTCCCGGGGATAGCTGACCAAACACAGATGATGTGATGTGATGTTGAGATATTTCCAGCACAATATACAAACAATTGTCAACCATTTGCATCAATGGTATATGTCACGGATTGGTGTCAGTCTCTCAGAATCAAGGAACGAGGACTTCTTTCTAGACTTCATTTTGCAGTGACAGCAATCATACATCCATACATCCATCAAATCCATCATAGACCAATTTGTCCAGTAGTCACAATAGTCCACAATGCAATGCAGCCACAAGACTTGTTGCATTTTGTGTATGGGGAGTAACTCTCACTTCTTCTCAACCGGAAAAACGTGCTCTGCTGCTCTCAGTATTGCTATCACTATCGTGATTGCTCTCTCCACCTCTTTACTATCTGGACTGTTCTTTCAGCCAGGCCGGTGCTCTTTGGATGATGAGGGCTGGGAGTGAAATGGTTCAAATCCTACACTTGAGCTAAGTCTTTGACAGTCTTTCACAGGAACTGTAACAAGGTCTGTTATCTCTGATTAGAGGCTGAGCTATTCCTTGTTTTCAAGGAATTTATGTCCCGACTGTGTGCCTTCTCAATCTATAAGTCTCAGCTGTAGCATCCTATAGCTACAATGTAACATTCCCCATTACATAACAATCTGTACATATGACTATTTGATCTCAGGATTGGGTAAGAGTTCATTCATTTTTTGTATTTGAGTTGTGTCACATTTGTTTATTATGGTTTCAGTCTGTTTCCCCATACTAGTCCAAAATAGTATGTTTCTAGCTCTCTGTTTTTTTTCCTTAATATCCATGTTCATGTATCCAAGTGTTTAAGCACTTCCTCTCTGAGTGTGTGGTCCAAGGATTTTCTCACCTTCAAACTCTATTTGAAGAGTTTATTTCTGTGAGCTTGTGTAGTGTGGTGAGTTGTTCATCCTCAGCTGTGGCTTCTCAAATCTATTTGAGTTTGCTGTCACTTCCTGGGAAGTTGCTGATCAGAGTGTGCACTTGGATATCCATGGCCTCTCTCAGAGTGTTGTCATGGTAAGTTGTGGACTTTCTG
Source organism: Centroberyx affinis (assembly GCF_046629955.1). NCBI lineage: Eukaryota > Metazoa > Chordata > Actinopteri > Beryciformes > Berycidae > Centroberyx > Centroberyx affinis. Next base: position 42,694 of record NW_027280094.1, read on the forward strand.
GACAATGTGTCTGCTACCGAGATGTCTTTGCCTGGGTGATGCGTGAAGCTGATGCTATACTTTTGCAGCTGCAGTATCATGTGCTGCAGTCACCTCAGGGTTGCTGCAAGGGGTTTATGGAGGATAACTTCTATGGTTAGACTCTACTACTAAATGATGACCATACATGCAATGATGAAAACATCAGATTCGAAGTACAGTATTTGAGCACTTGATCAGGCTCCTGGACAATGAGGTCCCTCATTTGTTGCAATGCTGTGTTGTGGGTAATGTTCCATACGGGATCCATTGTGGCAGGCAGACTGCAGCCCATGAAGTCCTGATGTACTGTATGTTGCATTCTCCTGGCTGGTCAATGCATTGAAAAACATTAGAGAACTCCTCCATAATGTGGGTGTTTTCATCCTGTTCTTTGACAAGTAATACAAGTCTCAATACGAGTCCAAATCCGGGCAGGCGGTCACACCTGGAGCAGGCTGGGTTTATGTGCAGTGAATTAAAGCTCAATAGACCTGCATTTGACGTTCCTTTGCATTTTCCACTCGGTTAACTCCATATCCTGTGAAAAGCCCTATGGCAGACGTCAGTGGCTCAGTCACCACTTTATTACTATGTGTATAATTACAGTCCTTGACCAGCAACTTGACATTGGTCAGGAACTGTTCAAATGGTTCACTTACACTCAGCATAATTTCCTGAAACTTGTACCTAGTAAAGATCGGATTAGCTTTAGACATCACATACGCCTCAAACTTCATATGATTTGTCCTCAGCACCTTTGCTTTGTGTTGTAAACACCACATGCTGTCTGTTGGATCCAGAAAAGGTAGCTGCACTTTTCAGCTTCATTTTTGGAGCGCAGTGGATCCCAGCACATCACTTCCAGCACACATTCAGCAGATTGAAGGAAATCCCAATCCATCCAAGTGTTTCTTTCTATTAGTCTGTTACCATGTTATGTTTACTGTATTGTCACTGGTATATTAGTGTCTAATACATTCAATTCTCAGACAATGCCACACTTGCAGATTGTTTATTCTGCCATTCCCAATATGTAAGGACAACGTCAAATTCAATTACCTCATTACATTATTACAGAAATCTGATTGGCTGTCTATTCCAGTTGGGAATACTACAACAAACACACACTTGATGTAACTAATTTATAATACAAATAACCTAAACCACCATTTATAGAAAGTATAGCTAGATTACCCCCCCTCTGTGTGATTATTACTCTGATGCTGTAAAGCTAAAAGGAGCATTGCATCGACAATTGACACTAATACTATTTTATCCTTTCCTTATGTGTAATCTATGCCCCCATATTTGTTTTCATTCTAACTCTATTGTCTACAACATTATCCGTTACTAAGGCATAAGGCCATGCCTACAGTTCAGTATTGACCAGTTGATGTCATTTGGAGGATAATTTCTTACTCAATAGCTGTCAATATGTGTTTAACCGAACACAGTTGTTCCTTGTTAGTTTTTTGTACAAAGAAAGTTTTGAAAATATGTGCGAGATAATCAAATCTGTGTTTTTTTCTTTTCTTTTTTTTTTTTGGGCGACGTGTCTCTTTAACTCTTCCCAGGAGCGTCAGGCCCAGCCCCGGGCAGGTCAGCCTCGGCCGTTCTGATTGGCTGAGTGCGGGGTGTCATGTGGCGGTGGTGAGAGGAAGAGCTGGGGAAGGCGATTGAGATACAGAGCATTAGCCGGTGTCAGGAGGAAATTAAAGGCCAGATCGCTTTCTTAATCAGAGCACAAGCACTGTGTTAGGAAGGAATTAGGTCGACAGCTGCTGTGTCGCTACTTACCTTGCTCTCTCTCTCTCTTTCCCTCTCTCTCTTTCATGCACACACATACTAGCACATATTCTCCATGCACTCTCATTGTCATTCTCCTTTTTCTCTCACTCCTTCGTCCTCCACCCGCTAAACTCTATTCCTTCAGTCACTGTCTTTCTCATTCCTCTGCGTGCAGCCGTTCTTTGTGTATATCTCTGTATGTCCATCTCTAGTTTTTTGCCCTCTTTCCATTTCCCCTCTGTCTCCCTCCCTTCTTTTTTCTCCCATGTGCCAGACCTGAGCTTTGGCCACTTGTCAGCACCACACACACACACACACACACACACACACACGCACACACAAACTAGCAAGACCAGCAAGACCAGTGAAAAAAACTATCTAGAAAAAGACAGTACTGGCAAACAAAGCACGTGGACACAAAAAATAAGACAGGAGAAAAGAAGAGAAGAGAAGAGAAGAGAAGAGAAGAGAAGAGAAGAGAAGAGAAGAGAAGAGAAGAGAAGAGAAGAGAAGAGAAGAGAAGTGTGATGCGTGATGGATAGAGATGGTTTTTGGTCCTGTTCCAGCAGGCTCAGTAGAACCCCCTGTGGCTGATGGATGAGCTGTCATTGTTGAGCTCTTCCATGTGCACCTGAGATGAATGGACAAACAGCAGTGGCCCTTTCCCTGTCTATCCATCTTCCTCTGTTTAGGTGCACACTGTCCAGTTGTCTCCCTCCCTCCCTCCTTCCATCACCACACACACACACACACACACACACACACACACACATACACACACACTCACACAATATGGGTTTTAAGCCAATACCATTATATCTAGACTGAAGTTGCCATTAGCCGATATTTCCTGCCGATATTAAATATCTTTAAATTTGACCTATTTTCATGCCAAAACATTGCAAGTATTCAGTGTTTCCCCCAGATGTTTATTCTTGTGAGGGTGGAAAAAAACTCTGAAACCATTTACACCATGGGACACTAACAATGAAATCCATGCTAATGAAATTATTTTAGGTGTGTTGGCAGTTCTTGAAGGCAGGATGACCAACCCCACCTATCCAATGGCAGAGGAAACTCTAGGATACAAAAAAAAAACTCTAGGATACATTCTGCCTTTAAATGAAAAGGTAATTTACAAAAAAAACCCCATCATTGAACATTTAAATCAATAGATAAAGAAAATAAGATTTAATTGTTTTTATAGACTGTTTTTATGTAGCTGTGGTCAGGGTGAAAACTTTATCGGAGGTGGATGACAAAAGGCCAATATCGGACCCTAACACACACACACATTCTATCAGCCTTACACCTGCTTCATGCTGGCCCCTAATGTCTTTTCACAACTGTGTGTCAGAATTAGGCAGGGCTGGTCACTAAGGTCAGGAGTCAGTCCACTTTTTAATTTGGTCAATGCAGCGTATAAATTTTAATTCAGCGCTTTAATCAGTTGAATTCAACTGGAATGACCCCAATCCTGGTTGCCAGCATCTTTCTGGGGACCTCAGCCTCTCTGGCAAATGCAGTTCAGGAAATGACAATCTAGAAATTATAACAAAGTGGCAGGTCTCAATGTTCAGATGAAGCCTTTCAGTTGTTAGTTTTGAAGGCTGTTATTACAGTTGACTACAACTGGGGTAGATTTATAGCTGAAATACTGTAAAAGTTAAAATTTGTCCTTGATTTGAAATTTTATGTCATTTAAGTTTAGTGGAATTAATCCATAACTAAATCCATGGTGGTGAGAATATCAGTGGTGAGAAAACATAGGTGAATTCTTTTCTAAGCTCTTTATATCAGTTTTATTTTGGACTAGAGTTATTTTTCTTATCTAAGTTTGAATATCGATAAAGGACGGTATGATATAACAAATGATTAAAAACCTTTTCCTTCCTTTTTTAAAGGAAAAAGTAATAAATTATAGCCAAAAAACACAAAAATAATTGGTCAGTCTTTTACAAAGGCTTTACCTAAAACAATCTAGGTATTAACAGGCCCATGGGACCAATGTCCATTTTGTTAATTTTGTTGGTTTCAAAGGGCAATTTTAGAGGCACATAGTCTAAATGAAATGGAATGGAAATTGCAGAGAATGTATGCCTGATGAAGAACATGCACAGTGTTTTGCATTAAATAAACTATACTGAGGGAGTTAAAAACAAGTATACAGGTATATTCTTTTTTTTTTTCAAGAGGCAAGACATACCACCCTGGTTCTATAAACTGTCCTTACAAAGTTAGTTAGGTACACATAAACCCACCTTAATGTGGCTCAGGCACACTTTAGACTGAACCACTCTGTGTCCTCTCCAAGGGGAAAGGTTTAAAAAACATTTAATTAGGCTTTTGGCATGGCTTCACTTTTAGCCCCAAGGTGTTGGAGGGGCTTTTACAGAGTTCATCCCTATTAGAGCCTCGCAGATTAAACATTCATGAGAGCGATCAGCAGACCCTATGCATTCTCTCCTGCTGTATGCATTCGTCCTGCTGTATTGTGGCTTGCAGTGTCATTTTTGTTTGTAGTGTATTGTTGTCGATCGGTCAGATTCAAACTGAAGGGGCCACAGATCTCTGTGTTTCAAACACTGCGGTGGTGTGTGTGTATTGTGTTCCCATCCTGTCACTGTCCTGAACTTACTTAATGTACAATACACATGCACAATAGTGAATTGTATTTGTGAATGATAACACATTGAGGTGTTATATTTAAGTGTGTATAATTTCATAAACACTGCATGTCTGTGTGCGAGTGTGTGTGTGTGCATGTGTGTGTCCCTGTGCTGGCGGGGGTATTGGTGGTGAAGTGATCTGCGCTAAAGCCTCCTGTTTGGTGGCGCCCAGAGCCGGCCTAGAGAGGTGGCTTATGGGTAGGATGGCGCAGAAAGGCGGAGGAGGTTTGGGGAGAGGGGTGGTGGTGTGTGTGTGTGTGTGTGTGTGTGTGTGTGTGTGGGGGGGGGGGGGGGGGGTGGAGGGGGAGGCGGGGGGGAGGGGGGGGGGCAACAGATGGTACGCCACGCTGCGAGGGACGTCGGCTGCCATGGAGGGGGGGGGTTGGAGTGGGGGCAGATAAATGGGGGTGGGGGGGTACTTTTCCCCATAGTGCCAGCAGGCATGACGAGGAGGGGGACTAGGTGTGTGTGTGTACGTGTGTGTCTGTATTTACATGCATGTACAGTACGTGCACGTGCACATGGAAGAACCGTACTCGGACCTCATTCGTTCATTTGCTGAGGTGAGAAGCCTTTCTGCTCGCTCTGTGTGTGTGTGTGTGTGTGTGTGTGTGTGTGAGCGTCTCTAACATTTCCTCAGCAGTGGAGAAAAGAGTGCTGCATCCCCACGCACCGCTACACAGCCAGTTCAAACGCATAAAGACTACACGTAGATAGATAGTGCTGAAATTACTCATAACCCAGTTGTTGTGTCGAACTACCAATTGTGATGTTCATGTCAGACGCCATAAATCAGCCTAGAGCAAAACGGCCATATGTGAAGGGAATTTAATAGCACTCGTTTGATTTTGTGCTTTTTTGACCAAGGCTGTATTTCATGCACTGAAAGCTGCTGAGCCAAGGGTAGCAAAATTGAAACTTACCCTCAATATCCTGCAGCCACACCCCTCCCCATCACTCCCCCCTTTCCCTCCCCTCGTCTTTCACACCTATGCATGCACAGACGCACACACAAACGCACACACACACACACACCAACCCCCCAATTAAAGTGGCTGCCTGTAAACACACCAGCTTCGGTGGTATATATGGTGCTGCCTATTGAACAGATGTTGTGGAATTTAAGATGCGAAAGCTCCCCCCTCCCCCCCCCCCCCACCCCTCCCACCCAGCCCCTCGCCGTCTCCTTCCCCCCCAGCTGGCCCTGCCATGAACGTGCCATGTGGCGCTCCATTCCCCCTGGCACTCCGACTCTGGCTGTGCCAACTCTGCCGCGTCTGGCCGCCGCCAACTGGAAAGACCAAGAAAACAGCCAGACTCAAAGTGGACTGTTTGTGTGTGCGTCTGTGTGTGCGAGTGTGTGAGTGTGTGTGTACCTGCGAATGCACAAACACTACGCTGTACAAAACATGTGTTGTCAGTCATTAGAACTGTATTTTGTGTAGAACTGATCTGACATTTTCTTCTCAAATGTGACCAAAATATTCTGTATTTTTAGGTGGAGGATGGGAATTTGCAGAGTGTGTGTGTCTCTGTGTGTCTCCGTGTGTGTGTGTGTGTGTGTGGGTAAGTGTGTGGTGCACGCTCGTATCAGTGGAAGCGTGCACAGTCAATACATGTCACACTGTCAGTCCGTAGTTGCTGGTTGCTAATCCACATGGGAATGGCAATGGAATTCCTGTTACCATGGAGATGTCCGAGCGCATCGGTAATAAAATTTCAACTTGAGAGAGATTAATTCAGGGGAATGTGTTGATTTATTCATCCTGGTGGAAACTGATGCACTTCTCCATTCGCTCTGATGTTCGACTGTCACAGCTACCCATTAGCTGACTGGTTTTGACTTTTGATTCCCTGTCACCGTCGAACTGTGTCCACGGCTACTAGGGCACCTATGTTTTTTTATCCACTTCCATAGATAAGTGATTATAGATCAGATAGATAGATAGATTTGCACAAACAGAATCCAAAACGTTGCTGAAGAAGCAGAATTAGCACCTTTAAAATCTTTATTTTTCAAAAGAAGCTTTTTACACTCGTCCATATTTGTTTCTGGTGCTGGACAAGACTAAAATTATAGTGCCGTTTCAAAATCACCATTAAAATTCTCTCAGAAAAACCTTGGACCTCTGTTTCTATAGCTGGCACGGCTTATGTAAACCCTTGGATTCAAGCTCGGTTCTTGGAGTTGAAATATCCACAAGTGATTCAATCTTTTCTTTTTTCTTTTCATCTGAAGAGTTTGAACTGAGTGGTTTTGTTTGTTGGTAAACATGGGTTGTTGGTCTGAAGAAATGGCGACCATGCTCTGACCAAGAAGCTGCCCCGAGGTGACATTCATGTCGTATTTCATGACACAAACCATTAGATGCCATAATTAAACCATGTTCCACAAATTTACAGGCTTCGTTCTTTCAGTTCTATGTTTTTTTGTTAGATCTAAAGCAATTGTGCTACTTCCATGACCGGTAACTGAAGTGATAACAGAGCTGTCTGTGTTTCTGTGTGTTTCTGTGTGTCTACACACACATGTGCATGTGTGCATATGCATGAGCATGTGTTCAATGCCATCACGCTCTGTGCGACCCTCAAGTCTCACCTCAATTCATCGGATGACCCCTCCATTCCCCCATACAGTGATGCAGAGTGAGAGCTCGTCTCTTCATTCCCCTTCTGATAATCTCTTTTAATCTGAGAAAGCAGGCGCGGGCTGCTGTGTCAATACCTCATCTCAAGCCTGGCATCGGGACACACACTCCACTTTGTTTACTTCCTCTCAGCACCCAAGGAGGGGTGGAGGGAGATGGAGAGGCAGACATGAAGAGGAAGGGAGAGCAAGAAGGAGCACCAGGGGGAGAGAGAGATACACAAGAAGAAGAAGGGGCATGAACGACAGAGAGAGAGGAAGTGTGTGTGAGGAGAGAGAGAGAGAAAGAGGAAGAGGATGGGATTTGATCCGTGGGAAATGACTGAAAGGATGATTGGAGTGTGATTTTTGCTATAAGAAACTTGAGATTATGTTCATAAGGAGCCATATGAAGCATTCTGATTAACCGAAAACCAAAAAAAATAAAAAATTATAAAATGAGATTTCCACCATTTTAAAAATTACTGGTTGTATATTGAAAATAAACTTTGTATTATTCATCACTAACTAAAGAGTTAACATTGCGTTTATGAAAGCATGATAGATATTTTTTTTACTTTACAGAGTTTTGGAATGAATAATTCACACATCATGCAACTTCTCTTTAATTCTGCCATTTAGCAGTTGCAAGGCTTATCCCAGTGCAAACACACATTTGTCTGCAGGGCTCCATTCCAATTCTAAATAAATCCAACGCTTTGGTTGTTTCTCCATTACAACCTGATAATGACTGCTGCGGTTATAGCTTTTGAAACTTCATTCAATTTCAGTTCTTTTCAAATATAGAGTCAAATATTAGGTTCCCTAAAATGTAAGTAAAGTACCTCAAAAATGCACTTTCAGCATGTATTGCACTGCAACTACTTTGTTTACAGGTATTCTGTCTTTATGCATTGACTCCCAGGCAAATTTTCTCACTCTGGTCCTCATAGGAAATGAATAGAGAAGTTGAAGGGATGAAATATGGAGAAAGGATACAAGAGCGCATGGCTGTCTCTCTCTATTGTTTCCTCTGTTGTTCATTTCTGCATCAACTCTAATCATCTCTTGCTCTGATTGTTTTCACTTTATGTTAGCTGGTTTGAAAATTAAAGGTTTTTTTTATTTTATGACATGTTTTCTATGCTGAACCTTTTCCATCAAATTAACTGCATACTGCAACTAAAAGGTGCAGGGTATTTACTTCAAAATGAAATTTAAAAAAAGTTTTAATGTAGTGAAAGTATACCATTCCTTAAAATTGAAATACTCCAGCGCAAGTACCTCAGAAACTCCTGTGCGGGTCTTGTAGCAGGTAGGACAGGTATCTGCCAGGTGTATGGATTTCATTTAAAGCTTAGTGAAATAGACCCATGCTGGCCACCGTCCATATGTTCTTGCAATGCCCCGCTCACACATGGCAGAAAGCCCCCCAGATGTACATTATACACAGCAAATAGACCATATTATCACTGTAGACATTACATAGTGTATGAGAACTGAAACTATTTGTGGGGCCTTGACAGGAGATATCTAGCCTTCGATAAAATTGTCACCTATTCGTAAACGATTACCAACACAAATGTAAAAAGTATTACAGAATATTATTAAAAGTCTTACAAATCTGTGACATTTTCTTATAAATAAATGTCAATTTTGCTACTCTTTATCCTTGATTGATAACACAATAGTGATTCAATAGCTCATGAAAGCTTTTACATTTTCTCTTCTAAATACCCGGTACACAAGAAGTGATGCATTTAACATTTCCAGCAACAATAACAAAAGTATGTTTGGAATAAATAGAAGAAGACCTGGGTATTTAACATGAGCAGTGATAGCCACCATGGCTGAACAGACAAAGAAAAGAGTGATACCTACAGAAACTCAAAATCCGAGGTCACACTGGCCACACTATTTGATTGACAGGTGATCTCTTTTAAGTGCAGTGCAAAAACACCACAGCAATGATCACTTTTCACTAAAGTAAAAAAAAATAAAAAATTTAAAAAGGCACTCTTAGAATATCACTTGAAGTTATTTGGCTAAAAAAAAATAATACTTTTACGTACAAAAGAGCAGCATTTAGAGGATATAATCAGTTGAATTTTTTAAATACTGACCAGCATTATTTTCCCCAACATAGATATGTAGCATAGAATTCAACCTTTGGTCTTGATAATAAATAGGCTCATAATTGTCATTGGTATGAATTAAATTAGACTGATGTAACATAAATAATCGACTGTGGTTTTCCATCTATTGAATTTCCCTTGTCCTTTCTGCAGAATCCCTGCCATTCCCCAAGCAGGCGGCGCTGCCAGTGTGTGTGCCACCGCCAGTCTCTCTTTCTGCTGCTGTCTGCTGCTTTGAGGAATCAGCAGTGTGGGGTTGTAATGGACTAATGAACAGCTGTCACTGAATTTAAACACTCTCTCACACATATAAACACAACCACAGTGTCCCTCGCACACATGCAGATGCTCACAACACACACACACACACATACACACACACATACACCAACATACAATACAGTACTACTGCATATACGCGAATAAGCTCTCTCTCTCTCTCTCTCTCTCTCTCTCTCTCTCTCTCTCTCTCTCTCTCTCTCACTGTCTCTCTCTCTCTCACATCTCTTTAGATGCTGGCCCTGACTTTGTAGCCACCCATTGGTTTTGACTTTGTGTGAGTCTGACCTCTATGTGTGTGTTTGGCCATGTGTGTATTACGCTTTTTTGTGCATATACTACACTTGTTTGCTCAATTAATGTAGTCTTTGATCAGAACTGGTCAGAACATGATGTTAATTCACAATGTGCTTCATGTTCTTTATCTGGTGTTAGACCATTCTTCTATTTATTTATTGAGGCATAAATGTTTTGTACAAAATGATGTTATGTACATTGATGTCAAATTTAGCAATATGATTAAATGCTGAAGGCTGAAACGCAGCCTATACACATTCGCCTGTTTTTACAGTACATCCAATACCCATACAAGCTATTTTCATTGGCATCCCACACTTTTCTGTAACATCACTCTGTTTTTCTAGGGCTGTCTGCGAAAACGTCGTGTTATAATGTGAGTCATTTTGGAGATGGGTCAATTGCTGATTGATTTTTTTTTTTTATGATGGCTTTGACTCAATTTTCAGAACAGAGTTTGAAAGTGCAAAACTCTTCATGCAAAATTCTGTACTCCTAATTTTGGGCTCAAAATCACATATAGCATGCAAAATAAAAATAACTGTATCAAATGAGGTGGTACATCATGCATCAGAACATTGGATTTTTTCCTGGTTGAATTTTAGTCCTTGCTGCATCTTAAAATAAACTGGTCATTATTCAAATCATGCTGCCAAACAAAAATAATTCTCATCAAAACAGAGTAAGCAATGCTCAGTTCCTAATATTTTGACTATCCAAATAGCAATGAACGAGAGGTTTTCAAGCTCAGCTGTCGTTATCTTTTTGAAATTATGTACACAGAGCATTCCCTTTGATATTCTGATCATGTATTTTTTTTTATAAAGTTCATATATACTGACAGATAGATAGATAGATAGATAGATAGAGAGAGAGAGAGAGAGAGAGAGAGAGAGAACTTGTTTGCATCGACACATATTGGCAAATGCAACTGTGTCCATCATGATCCAAGAAAGATATGTAAAATAAGACTGTTTATGTCCTGTAAAGACACCAAAACATTCGATATTTTGAATACTATACTGGAATTTACTGTAATCCCTGAAGATGACAATTTATCTAGCAGCACAATACTGTGAGGTGTGCATAATACATTAAACTAGTAAGAGTAACCAAAAAAAAACTACAGCTTTGTGAAATAATTAGCAGTTGTGTTGCAGTGCTACTAACCAAGGTAATGTCACTGGAAGAAACAAGACATGATTGATAATACATGTTGAATTGTTTTAGTGAACTGCATGTCCAGTAATAAGAACTGGAACATTCTGCTGACTGTACATGAGGGTGAATTCGGTTAAGAGAGCTTGTGATTTAGAGTGGTGCACTTTGTATCTGAGCACAGCATTTTGGGTCTAAAGGGAAGATTTTGGCAAGTCACTTTGGCTCTTTGCATTAATAGCTTTGCATATTGAAACTCTGCTGTGAAAATTGGGCCCAAGTTATTGTAAAAACTGTAATTTGAACCAAATATGGGTCACTAAGTTTCACTAAAATATACAGTGTTTTACAGTGTTAAGGTCCACAGCTATGTTACATTGCAATGTGTTGTGAAAGTGTATGAACTATGTGAAGCACCTAACATGTTCTGTCTCTTTTTGAGACAAATTGCAACCTTGCCTATCATGGCTATAATTTAGCCTGGGTATTGATACAGGGCATTATGAGATATTATGGCTGGTAATAGCAACACTTGCATTATGATGAATTAGCCATATCTTGATAATACTAGCTGTGGTATGTAAAGTAGCAACAAGCAAACAAGTGGCAATCATGTTCTGATGATTAGCTGATTAGCTGATTACCTTTATCAATCTTGGGAGGGTTTGCTGAGCATGCATATTCATTTTCAGCAATGCCCTGCTTTTTATTCATACAGTTACACACATCAACACCTTAGCCTCACATGGCACAGCCACAGGTTTGTACCGTTGGAGATTTAGCAGCTCAGCGAACAACAGTGTGAGTTATGTGCCTTGCTCAAAGGCACCTTGATGCTAGTTGATGAGGGAGGGGGAAATGTTACTCATTCACTTTCACAGATTTTCCTACTTGGGTTGGGGATCTGAACCATCGACCTGCTGGTCACCAGTTCACTTGTCTAATCTCAAAGCTGCCACTGCTGGGCTTCACTTAAAGCTGAGTGGCAATGGACCAGTCCATACTACCATCCATCTCATGATACCACGCTCACACCTGGCAGTGAACTCCCCAACTTTACATTGTAAAACCACCAAATATATGGCAAATATTCAGTATTAGTGCTATAGACAGGACACAGTGTTTCATTGAGGGGAAAGCATGTAAGTTGATGGCTGCATCACAGAAACGTCCCTGCTGTGAAATCTCATTGTCTCACACCTCGGGAAACCCAGTTAGGATTTTTCTTCTGTAATGCGGCCCTGGCTTCCTCCCTCTGGAGAAATAATGTTCTTTCACTTAGTATCAGTCCGTCTTATTACAGATTAAATAACTAAATGGAACGATCTTGAGGCAAAGGGGGATCGGGAGAGGAAATTAGCTTTGGGGCGTCTTTTATTGACCAGCTGTCTTTCAGAACCTCCAACTTGACCTGCACCAGTATCTGGCAAGAGGTCTCTGCCAAAAACTGCACCATTTGTGAAAAAAAGCAAGAAAAAAATTGGACTGAAGGATGTCTTGGTGAATGATCAGTCAAAGCCTACTCTAAGATGACAGACAATATAGAAGGAGAGAAGATCGCAGGGGTGGGAGTTGTTGGGAGAACCAATTTGGTGAGGTGTGTGTTATCCGTTGTCTTTGCATGTGTATGTGATCGTGTGTAAAGAGAGTGTGTGTGTATGTGGGTGACCAGAGATAGAGGAGCTAGGCGAGGGTGTGATGTACTTTTAGAAGTTGAACGTGTTGGATAGAAGTGACCATGTGTGTTAGCGAGAGAGCCAGAGAAAAACTAGACACAAGAAAGTAAAGAGAGGAGAATGGTGAGAAAGAAAGTGATATGCTGGGAGGTGAAAGAACTGTGTGTATACAGTATATGTGTGTGTGTGTGTGTGGAAAAAAAAATAGACCAAATAAGTGGTGCGTGTGTGATAAAGTCATGTGTGTTCGATGGAGGATACTGGATAAGAACGTGTGAGTGTGTGTGTGTGAGAGAGAGAGAGAGAGAGTGAAGTTCATGTGTGGGATGAGACAGAAACAGTAAAGACGGAAAGAAAGGGACGGGAACAACAAGAACAAGAAAAACACGCCAGAGACGGAGAGAGAGAGACGGAGAGAAAGAGGGAAGAGAGGAGAAAGGAGCAGAGGAGCGAGGGCAATGAGCTGGATTGAATACCATCTGACAGGTCCAGCTGGGAGTTTGCCCACCCCACAGCACCGCAAAACCCCTCAATATGGAGGCCAATTACTGCTGCCCGCGTGACCGTGGCATGGCAGCATCAGAGAGGCGCAACCCTCCTCCTCCTCCTCTCCTCTCCTCTCCTCTCCTTCCCTTTCCTCTCCCCCCCTCCTCTCCTCGCTCGCACCCCCCCCTCCCTCCCTCCTCCTCCTCCTCCTCCTCTTCCAAAAAAAAAAAAAAACACTCCCACCATCTGTGCAGAGTGGCAACAACCTCTATACCCTCCCATGCACAACGCAGACCGTTGTGCACTACACACACTTAGGGTAAACACACACATCAAACATGACAAATCCTCCAGTCATGTGGGCTCTCTGTATGCGTTTTATACTCAATGGCAAGTGAGCAAGTGGAAGGGCTGCTGGTGTGGTTTTGTGTTGGACGAGGGTTTCTGTGTATGTGTGTGTGTGTGTGTGTGTGTGTGTGTATTATTGTTGTTTTGTGAGAGCGTAGACTTGACCAAAATATCACAATGTGCTCCGATACGCTCACACCTCCTGCAGGTTTTTTTTTTTTTTTTTTGTCGTACCACACACACACACACACACACTTAGCCACAAGCATGGATGGGCATTCAGGGAGTTGAATCACATACACACACACACACACACATACCACACACACACACACACACACACACACACAGACACAGAACCTCTTAGCCATTTTCGTCGTAACCGTTTGACTGTTTGAAAATCTCTGTCTCTGTCTCTCTCTCTCTCTCTCCCTCTCACACACACACACACACACACACACACACACACACACATACTACCATTGTTCCACAGATGCAGTGGAATTTCACTCTATGCCAGCTTCGTCCCTTTCAGAGAGCTGGGCGTGGCGCTCGGGCTGGCAGGGTGCTGATGATGGGAGGGTGCGGGATGGGTGAGCGCGAGGCAGTGGCACCCGATGCCCACTGCGGTGGAGGTGACTCTCTACCAAACACTCTGGGATTCAGCTCAGTGTGTGGCCAGACAAACCCATGTTAAGTGGTGTTTTGCGTTTTTTTGAGCTCTCTCTTCAACTGGTGTGTGGGAAAGGCGAGCAAGTGTCAAAAAAATATAATGCTGCAATACATAATAGAGCTCTCTCTCTCTCTCTCTCTCTCTCTCTCTCTCTCTGTCTCTCTCTCTCACTCACTCACTCACACACACACACACACACACACACACACAAACACAACAACATACATCATCCTTATACATACTTACACATACATAACTAAGCTCTCTAGCTGTCATTCTCTCTCTCTCTCTCTCTCTCTCTCTCTCTCTCTCTCTCTCTCTCTCTCTCTGTGTGTGTGTGTGTGTGTGTGTGTATGTGCGCGTGTGTGTGGCCCGGCACCCACAGGGAACCTTGGATGAGTGATCATGGCCTTACAGTGGGACTTTGCCACTCACCTTTTAATATTTAAATTGCTGTTTTTAATATTTTACCACTTCACGAGCAGAGTTTCGCTTCCCATCTCTGTCACTTTCCATGGACACTCGAGATCTGATGCACAACAAAATGATCTATATTATGATTAGTATTATGAAACTGATTATTCCCATGATTTTTTTTATTGGAGAGATTAATTCCAAAATAATGAATCCGATAAATGTTTGCCTAATCTGATAAATGGGACTAAAACTCTCCAGATGGACATTCGTGTAGGCCTAGGCCTACTTTATGTTGTATTTTCAATGCGGTGTTGCCATTTTAGGGGATCAGTTGACGATTAGTAAAGAGGCTAAGTTGGGCTCTATCCTGGATTATTTAATTACAGTAATTGCATGGTATTTTATAAACATTCATTTTAACAATTACGCTTGAATAGGTTCCCAATTAATTGATTTTATGGCCTTTAGTTAAGTGAGTTAAGTCCATTTGTCATAGATATTTGGATAGCATAACCAATGCATTATGATAATAGTATCATCGCACTTTTAGCTCTGCTATCCCGAAGTCCAGCTCAGATAATGGCACTTGAACCCGACCTGGATAATGTTTTTCTTACTTTCCAAAGAAAGCCCGCTGGGCTATAAACAGTTCAAACAGTAGAAATGTCCAAATGTCCGAACTGAATCGGCACAAAGGTTTTTAATGAAGGCTTTCTCATAAGACTCGATAGGTATTCGATTCTTATAAGGACTAATTTCACTTCAAATGTTGATAATGGTCTAATCATAATATTAATAATAATAATATTAATAATAATGATAATGATAATAATAATAACATTAATAATAATAATAATAGCCTAATAATAATAGCCTAATAATAGTCGCCCTTAAATTGAATTAATCCTACTTATTATATGAAACGAAATGAGGATAGGCCCACAGGTAAAACCACATGGTCTGCTTGCGACTAACTGAGGGGGGAGAAAGACCTTTTCAACCTTCCAGAAATGTCCGCTTAGTTTCAAGCGTCGGCCTCTCTGCAGTTCCTGCAAAAGTGCGTGACCATAAAAAGGTCGCTTTTTGTTCAGGACCGCGCGCGGACAGCCTCCTTTAACGGTGGAGAATAATGAACAGATGCTGAGTGAATTAGGAAAGAAATACTGGGGCCCTCCCACAAGGGCCACTTTGGCAGGGGCCGCCTGGCTGCCACGTGTCGCAGCTGGCATCGGGATGGTGATGGTGGGCTTACTGGTCTCTGGCTTTACTGGTGCTCAGACATTTAGCGACTTGGCACGGGTCTCAGTCATCAAATCCTATGCCAACCGCCGCCCCTCCTGCCTAAAAAACATCTACACCATAACTGAGAGGGGAGTGGAGCAAATTAAAGCACAACTCTGTCTCTCGCTTCGCCCTCCGTGGCCCGACCTTCACCTGTACTGACCCTCCCGAAAAACAGCTCATGTAATCCTATTACATGTTTTAGAAGGATGCTACAGAAATATCTCATCAAAACTAAACTAAATTATAGATAATATCCTATGTTATCTAAATACCCTACTATGGTGATAGCCTACTTATAGGCTATTGGAAATAAAAAATAAAAAAAACTTGCCTCCTATGTTTACCATACATTCGCTATTGAGTAGCCTACAATTTAAACAAGTGTCTCTAGGAATATTACAGTGATGTTTTGTTTGGGAAAGCTGCATTTTTTTTTCTCTCTATTTCCCATAAACAGAGTTTCGATAGAGTCATACGGTGCTGAACTCCTGGTTTGCTCGTTGTATGATGTCCGGGCTTCTCATTCGGAAGATAATGGATAAAATAATATATCTGACGAGTCGCTTTGGTTGAGCTAAAGATAAGAGCGATATCAATATTGAACTTTTCAAGACTGAAATTCCGTTAATCTGTTTCATTCTCGGGGTCGTGTGCTACCTGTGGCCCAGACCAATGAAAATGCCTTTCTTAGTAGACTGTGGGCTAAATAGCTGACCGGTCTTCATTATTGTCTCCAAAAGATTAATTTCGTTGAATTTAGCTTTTTAGAAAGTAGGCTACTATAATATTCTGTCATTTATTGTTTCTTCCCGACTGTGTTCTGCTTCTCTCAAATTCATTCAGACCAACAGGCAGGTTGTGTTTGACTCAGCCACACCTCTAAGCCCCAGACTCACAACTAACCATGTTATATAAATGTCTGTAGTTTTAGTAGCAGGGATGGAGTGGAGAGTAAACTCACCTAAACTCTTTTTTTTTTTTTTTTTGCAGAATTGTTTGCCCACATTTTTAGGCTGACCTAAATTTTTCTGGCATAAATTCATAGGCTTTACATCAGCAAGTAGTACGTAAGTAACTGATGTAAGTTATATGAGGATATGGTATTTTAAGAAAAATAAAAAAGCATAAATTCTGAAAATATATCTGCATTTTTCCCCAATACATCACTGCTTAATAGCCATTTATAGTCCTATTTCCTCCTTCTGTTGTTATTGTTGGTGGTCTATATCCGTTTTTACTGCTATATCCAAAAATCTGTGGTGAGAAGTGTGTGTGTGTGTGTGTGTGTGTGTGTGTGTGTGTGTGTGTGTGTGTGTGTGTGTGTGTGTGTGTGTGTGTGCTTGTGTGTGTGCTTGTGTGACCATTATGCCATCCTGGTGCTTCTTCATTTGAAACCAACGGTCCATTGATTCACCTGCTTCTGCACCTGCCCAGCTCTTTCTTTGATGCAATGAGTCAAATGGGCCTTGTAGGCTAAATTGGCTAAATTAAATCAACTCAAAACGTGAAAATAATTCTGAATATTATAAATGAACGTATTTTGCAATGTAACTTGTTGTCGTACCCTGTAGAATATGCTTACATTTATTATATTCCTTTTTGCCTAGGTCAGTGTTTGTTGGGCCAGATTCCACCCTGCGGTGCCCGATGCTGATTTCCCTTGGATGCCCGCAACAGCATATGGGGCCCAGGGCAGCGGTCCAAACATGGTGCCTGCTCCCACTATTGATTTTGGAAATAACCAATAAGTAACCTAGCCTACATAAACTCAAATTGTCAACCATTCAAAGAAAATATGAGAGTGGTTTGAAATACCAGGATTGTGTTTTAAAACCTGTTTGCTTGAAATCCCAAATATAGTTACTTCTCTAAATGCAATTTTTAACACCTTTTAATCATTTTCTCTGACCTGTCAAACCAGCAGGTCGAGTCAAAATTTGGGTTTTTGCAAAGCAGGGTTTGGAAAATCATTTTGGGTGGAACTAAAACAAACAAGGTTTGCTGAGCAACATTCGTCCATTTAATCAAATTTCTTAATCTAAAGCAATTAAGTTTAATTATGATATTTTGGAAATGTGTAAATGGTATAACTTCACAACAGGATAATTATATTACTTAACCAGAAGCTGGACAAATACACTCACCTGAAAAGCCTGTGGAACCTGGGAAATGTGCTTTCAGGTTTGAATATGAACCACGCTGCTCTCTGTCAGGTCCACTGAAGACCAAACTAAATAATATCATCTCAAAATGCTTTAAATGAGCTGTATGTCCAACAAGAAGAACTTGGTGCTTTTTCTGTCTGTTTGCTCTATTGAACCAATACTTTGAATTCAATCCTTCTAATACTACAACCATAGAGAGAGTGAACGCTTGTAAGTTCAGTCTCCAGCTGATCCATTGTATAACAATCAATAAACTGGCCTTGGATTACTTCTAATGTTATGTGTGTGTCTATACTGGGCATGTACTGTGTCTGCAGACTAAGATATGGTACACAAATCAAAAGGTTTTGAAATCAAAGTTTGAAAGCATTCAGTGTGCTGGTCTTCTTTGATATCATGTGTTTTGTTTAGTGCGTCAATGCACCAGGTCTCAAGAACATCAGTCATTGATTGTTTTCTATTAAAATAAGCAATATAAACATAGACTACCTTAAGGGGCTGCTCACCTGCCACTGTGGGATTTCAAAACACTTAATTTTAACAGTGTAACATTGCCAATCCCCGCTATGAGGAATGTCTAATTAATCCCATAGTATTTCCAGTTTGCAGAGCAATATCTTTAGCTGAATGATGGGTGTCTCAAGATTTGACAACAGGGTCAACAGGATCTCGAAGAAAAGAGAAAAGATTGAAACACCAAAGGAATTAGGACATATTGGGCTGTACAGTGTATAGGCCTTATGTCTCGTGAGCCCAGTCAAGGCCACTTAAAGTTTGCAAAGTCCCACGAAACTGCACTCATAAGCCAGATGGATGGAACTGGATGGAAATACAGACTAAAATACTATCCTATTTGACATTTTAATATTGTAACCACTTTTGATGTGCACTGTGGTACCTCTGACAATTTTTTTTTTTTTTTAAACTATTGCACGGTGATATTATCTGAACAGATTTCAAAGCTTGTTTGTTTGACAATATGAACTATAGGGTTTGTGAAATTATTTTGATCAAATTAAAAGGTTATCATGCCCATTTTTAACCTTCTTCCCTGCTGTCTCCTCTGATCACAAATTTATCTTTATATGGGAATATAGGCATTTAATAGAACCCACCGATGCCAGTTGTATTAATTGACCTGTAGCTGCTTTTCTCTGTATATCCCATTTAAATTGTTGTTGTTTTTTGTCACCATAATGTGATATTGTGGCCTGACTGAGACAAGACATTTTTCTTGATGCTGTGGGCCAATTACCCATTGCTCAATTTCATTTATAAAACCTTGTGTGATAGACCAGAGCTCCTACTTTATATCCTAAATACAATCTATGTTAATAATGTGCTACATTTTATAGGCTATAGCGTTAGCCTAGCTGCATGGTGTCATGGGCCCCTAACCATCCATAGCAGGAGATGACACTTTTTAATAGCCAGGCTTCAAGTTTTGTTTTGTTGTTGTCTTTTTAGATTTTACTCTATATTTTGTTTCTATTATTTTAACAAAGCGTATAAATGATCTATTTGCAAAACGGAAATCAAGATAAATCAAGTCTCATCACTTGCTGCCTCTATGCATAGACAGGATCTGAATTTTACAGTGTGAAAGTTAGATATATAATTAGATAGCCTATATAATTAATACAAGCGAAATTTTACATCCGATTTATCACGTTGATGTAACCAATTAGCAAAGTTGTTATTGGACATATCCTTCTGAAATGCACTAATGTTCACTTTGAAAAGAGAAAAGCTAAAATAACTCAAAACATTTGAATTGTCGCAAAGAAAAACACTATCCATATTGAGGCTGTCTTACAGCGGCGACAAATTAGGTGACAAAATTGCCCAGGCAAGGGAGAAGAAAAAAAAAGATAAGCTGATAATATTTCATATCACCATTTCTGTGTATCTATTTTGAACAAAAGAATCGCCAACGTCAGGCTGCGATCATTTAATGACAGCGATAGAGGAAATGCTTTAGGCCTACCCACATAGCCCGAGACTGGATGTTCCTCCTCATGTTCACAAGATGATTTGCTCGATCATATCAGACAATTATAAAATACGTTTTTATTTTTGTTGTTTGTTTCATAACATGTTTCATGTATGCCTATACATAGTTCATGTCAATTGCACTCATATTCTGCATACAGGATTTGATGGGAAATACTGGATTGGGACACACTTTGATAGAATGTACAATATTATAGGGATGACATCAGTAATACAGAGGGTAATCAGAGGACTTTTCTGCCACTTCATCTCACATCCTTCAGAAACTCTCCTTGTTTCCCTAACCAATAGGGTAATATTACAATAGGATTGTCATTATAGGGTCTACACGCCTCGTTTGACCATTTGAGGGGCTCAGTTGTGGAAAAAAGCATTGAGATCCTCATACGGGGGCGCCCTATCATGGTGCAAGTGCACGTCATGGAACGGCGGAATGTTTTCGGAATGCGCAGCACCACTGCGCGCTCCCGAGGGACCAAAGGGTATGCTGTGGGAGGGCCGGGACGTGGTCAGTCCGGAGTAATGCATAGAGTAATGATAGTTCCTGTCTGTCTCGGAGGACTCCTGCTGCCTCCCGGACAGGCCGCCGTTGAGGCAGCCGGGCGGGCTGTGCTGGCCCTCGTAGTCCGGGCTGCTGTAATCAGGGGACGTCCCGCCTGGCGGGTACACAGCCTCGTACCCAGAGCCGTAGGAGTGGCCCCGCAAATTGAGCGCACCGGAGCCGGGCTGATAGTGAGGACTGGCGAGGCGAGAACACTGGTAGGAGTAAGGATGGACAGAGAAAGGAGAGCTGGGCACATGGAAGCGGCCTCCGTCCGGACACTGTTCGGTCAGGAAGTTCCTGGTGTTGAGCTGCAGACAGCCAGCCACCAGGTTGGTAGTGGGCTGGGACAGGCCTTTACACAACGTCTGCACGTAGGACACGACGTCCGGACGTTTCCCGTTGCGTAAAATCTCTCCAAGGGCCCAGATGTAATTCTTGGCAAGTCTCAGAGTCTCTATCTTGGAGAGTTTCTGGGTTTTGGAGTAGCATGGCACCACTTTGCGCAGGTTGTCGAGCGCAGAGTTCAAGTCGTGCATGCGCGTGCGCTCCCGCGCGTTGGCCTTCTGCCGGCGCACCTTGGAGCGCTCCATGCGCGCCGCTGTCATCTGGCGTTTCTTTGGGCCGCGCTTCTTGGGTTTGTCTCCACCGTTCTCATCCCCGCATTCCTCTTCCTCGACCTCCTCATCTTCATCGTCGTCGCCCGCCATTTCGGACTCGGCCCGACTGCTACCTTCTCGCACATCATTATCGTCCAGGTCGTCATCCCCAAGGTGACAGGGCTCGTGCTCGTCCTCCTTGGCCTTACAGTCCTCGCTCTCACTGTCGTCCACCCAACCAGCCGCGAGCCTCTGGACGTCCGGCAGCACCTCGCTGAACAGACGGCTCAACATGGTGGCAAGCAACCTGAAAGAGAGACAGGCAACACTTGAGCTGGACTGTTGGTGTGGCCCTCTGTGCACGAGGCTATTGTGTGAACCCAAAGATGCGCTGTCAAAGCTACAGAACCTGCTATATGAGTTGTTATTATAAGGCTGTATGCCCCGTTCCTAACGAAAAATCACTACATTATTCCGAAAATATTCATATAGGAACTTCTAGTGTGTCCGTGGTGCTCATTAGTGAGTTTATAGTGACGTAATCGTTTTTTAGCCCCTATGGCATCACTATAGGATGTTTTGCAGTGATAGGCATGTAGGCCTATAAAGGACAATAGAATAGAATAGTACAATATAATAGAATTACAAGTTCTTTTTCGTAAGGGTTGTCCTATACATGTTATCTATTTCTTCTCGTTTGACAACATCTTAAAGGAAGGCTGGTCCACAAACCTATAGGCCAAATTCATCCAGTTGATAACGTTTATTAGCAAACGAGATCCAAGCCGTGTTAAGAAATATTCAGGGTTTAAAAATGAACATTTTGTCACTCTAAACTCAGTTTTTTAGACTGACATGAATCAACATCACTTAAATTCATAATAATATCAAGCTGATGTAAGATAGGCCAATATGAAGATTGGGCATTTAAAAACATAAATTAATGCTTTTCTGAAATATAATTGATTTTTGTTAAGATTATAATCACCTTGCCCTATACCCTATTGATTACCGGCTGGAGGTCGTAGTTTTCTCACCTGTTTATTTACTACTACCGCACTAGCCTACATGTAAGACAGTATAGGGTGAATAATGTCTAATAATTTCGCCAAAAGGAGACATTTTAATTCCAAAAAGCAACAGACTTGGCCACCCCTCGGCCTCCACATGTGGCCCGGCCTGTCCCCTCCAGCAGGCCGGTGCAGGGAGCTGTGCTGGCCCGCCTCAGCAGCAGGTCCCAGGGGGCGCATTAGGTTGCGGGTCGCCTCTCCCTCCTCCCACTATAAATTAATAACCTGGAGGCATTCCAGCACAGCCAGGCCGCACTTACCTGGACAAGGGGTTCCCAAACTTTTTCATTTCAAAGACCCCTGAATATATACGCATTTGACCCTAATTTGATACGATTTTATCCAAAGGACCCCATCTGAGAAGATTTTTAGAGTAGGCTAGTACAGAATGAAATGCTATTTGTCTATAACATTGGGGAGAGTGATCCAAAACAGCCATCCTTATGCATGCGTCTCATTGTACTAATTAAGTGAAATAATGATGAAATTTAACCCCATTTTGCTGCTGACCACCTGGAGCCCCCTGAAGGACCCCTGCCAGGTCCCAGAGCCACATTTTAGGAACCTCTCCGTCAGATCATCTCCACCCCAAAACCCGTCATCTGTCACCGGCCTATTCCTAACTAGAATTTTACGGTTCAGTCCGTGGCATATGTTGGCATCCCTTTAGTGCATGGCCAAAATAAAATAGATTAAATAGATTTTTTCTTTAGTAACGTCTGTTTTAGTCTGTTCTTTGTTTTCAAAATTTTATATTTCGGAGATTTGGTGGGTTCCTCAAATACTGCGTGTGGCTTTACGGCTCTCCATATTCAAACGGACATTAGGCCAGGCTAGAATAGACAAGGAAATATTTGAAAAACATAATTTGTTTGAGCGGTTAATTTTAAGTGGGATTCAGGTTTATTTGTTTGTGGCCAGAATCAATACTGTGAAGTAGCCTATTTATTGAAAATATAAGCCTATCTGTTTTGTTTTGTTTTGTTTTGTTTTTTTATGCTATTCATGCTATTGACAATACATCAACCAACTTGGTCTAGATAGACAAGTTATGTAATAGAATAATATATAAAAAATACAAAAAGCTATAACCCCCTCTCCAAAAAAAAGCTTGATAGATTTTGGTTGTAGTAGCTCAGCTGTGCGTGTGGAGTCCAAGGGCGTATTTTTTCTAATCTTGTAAGCACAATGTAATTAATGCCAACCAATACCTTGTCAATTAGCCTATGTAACTCTATGGAGAATTCTACCCCCACAGTGCTCTGAGGCGCGCGCTCAAACACACACACACACACACACACACACACACACAAACACACACACACACAAACACACACACACACTCACACACACACACACACACACACACACACACACACACAGGTATTCTATTCTAAAAAAAAAAAAAAAGAAAAATAATTCTACAGTTTGACCTTACCTCCCATGCCCATCTCTGAAATAAACAAATAAACAACGCCAAATGATTCGTTAAATAAATGCATATTATGAATAGAAAAATGCACAATAAATCTTTGAAATCAATCACGATTTGATAATTTATTGAAAGTTAATCTGTCAAATTAAATAGGCCTAGGTAGATGGATCAATCTCCTCAATGAGACCCGGGATAAAGAGCTGGAAACGGGGATTAAAAGCCTATCTGATCAGATGCGACGCAGAGAAAAGATAAGAGAGCGGAGGAAGAAGAACCCCTTATTCTAAGAGAGTGGAGACAAATAACATATCAGTGTAGGTTACTGCCATTCTATTCCCTCCCTGGCAATGCAATAGGCATGAGAAAGAAAGAAAAACGTTTGAATCCAGATCCATAATTGATACCCTTGATTGTAAATGTGCAACCTACCTCCGTGCTGGAGCTCAGTGACGGGGCAAAGCGGGTTTGTTTACACCATCTCTCTCCGGGTGGGCATCACATCCACAAGCCCCGCACGGATGCGTCTGCAGGCGAGGCACTACACTACTATTACAGCACTATATCCTACCACCCTGCTCTTTCTGGGCGCTGCTATCCCCAGCCCAAACGCGTGGAGGGAGCCCGTGTGGCATCTCAGAGGCAGGACTGGGTGGGTTACATACCAGCTCTGATGCCAGGCCCATATGGCTGGCACGTCATTGGCAAGAGCCATCACATGAGAGCCGGTGATTGACATGCGGCCGCATTCACAGAGACTGGCTTCCCCTGGGGGAGAGGGACTCGCCATCTGTCACTGAGCTGAGAGAGAAAATGGAATAAGGAGAGAATGGCAAAAAAAACAAAAAAAAAACGCATCGGAGGCAAACCGCTCCTCTTACGTCTCTTGGAAAAAAGGGGGTTAATCTCATATAGGAGGTTTAAGACACCAATCCCCTTACGATAAAGAACTATAGTAATCCTATAATAATTTTTAGAGGGATTCTATTCAAATATCACAGCAAAACTAGAAGTACCTATAGGAATATTAGGAATGTAATAGGATTATTATTATGTGATTATGGTAGCAATATAATTATATGATTATCGTACATAAAAAAAAATACCATAAGGTCAATATGAACTCACTATTGAGTATCACAAGACCCATTGTAAGCCCCTATAGGGTATTAATGGAATATTATAGTGATACTACCGGACATTAAAAAAACCAAAAACAAACAAACAAAAAAAATAAAATAAAATACAATCACTATAAACTCACTTTTGAGTAGCTCGGACACACTAGCTATAAGCCCCTATAGTCATTTAGGGTTAGTCCACAGTTAATAGCAGATACGATTCCAATCACAGTGAATTTGCCTGTTTCATGAGATAGGTGAAAACTATCATCTTAAAACTATTATATTCAGACGGACACAAAGGCCTGGGATAAATAAGGGCCTACCATAAAGATCAGAGTCAGGGTGCAATTGCCTAAACGAGTCAATTGAACTGGGCTAAGCAGAGCATCTAGAGCTGGTTTGGGTTGCCAGGCTTGGCACAGGTGCCAGTGGGCGGGCTGGTGCCAAAGGTGGCACAGACACAGATTGCAGAAAGGGGACAGAAGACAGAGAAGATGGGGCAAGACCAGAAGAGCCAAAGAGGGAGAGAGAGGATGAGAAAGAAAGAAACTGAAAGAATGAGATAGTGAAGGAGAAATACAGTTAGAGAGAGAATGATAATTCTGCAAAAGAGCTACTGAAAGCTTATCATCACCATAATGCTGGTGGATTAGCCTACAGTCTATTGGCCACTGCCCTGCTCACTGTGTGTGTGGGCACCTTTCTCTGTTTTCACTGAACAATAAAAAGACTTGCTTGCATGACAGGATTGCAGTATTTCTTGTAATGGCTGTCCATTCCTGTCCTGTATTGATAAAGACATAGACAGGGTCACAACACAACATGGTTAACTGTGTTATCATCCTGAGGGACACAGATGCAAACAATGGTCAAATGGTACAAACCGGTCATTCAATGTCTGACTAATTTGATCTTTTAATCAAAAAGTTCACACTCAATTTTCAAATTCAGAAGCTCTGATTACATTTCCAGAGGTTCACTCTTTAGTCTTTGAGCCACAGGCTGCTATAATGACATTTCTCTTAGTAGATATATCAGGTATTTAGTGTTTCACAGATGTACTGTAATAAGATTAGAATAAGAATAATAAGAGGATAAGATAAGATCCCATTTCCCATTTCATGTGATATTTAATCTAAGCAATGCTAAACATTCTTCATTACTAAAATACACACAACAAATTGACATACATTTCTAATGACCAATAATCCACTTTTTCCACAATTTACTTTGAGGAATGAAGCCGTACACATCTCTGTTTCCCATTAGCTAACAGAAGAATGATTGAATCAGTTTGTTTTGTACCTGTGGGGTTTTCTTAATCATTTTGTTTTACATTATGAACCACCATGCATAGTGTGATATAATCTAGTAACACACAGGGTGAATCTTTCTCCATGCTCAGGATATGAAATGAATACTAGGCTTACTGACCAGGTAAATGCTGGTAATTTCTTTTCTGTGGTTGGTAATTGTTTTGATCTATTCCAAAAACAATACATGGGCTGTTGAGAATATAAAATACATGGTGAGATTTTGAATCCACCAGCAACCGTGGATGTTCAATTACTTACAGTTTCTACCAATAATTGATAACAAAGGAGCTTTAACAATTTAGGTTTTAAAAAAAGAGCCTTGGTTATAATGTAGTGAGGGCAGATCTTGACCACCCTGAGTTCTCCATGTTTTTCAGCCTAAGCAGAGGGTTTGATTTATTGTATTGTTCAATTGAGCCTAGACTGACTTATTGATCTTTATTGATATGTAACTCTTCATGAAACTTCATGAAAACAAACAGTAATATGCTTTAGTATGAAGTCTCAAAGGACAGAAATTTATGTGAGAAGATACTATAGTGATTTGATAATCTTGTGGTCTTTGTCCTACTGTAGTCCCTTATGCATATTTAACCTCCTTTTGCATGGTATGAAGCATATTTTTATAGTCTCATATGCAACAGAAGTGGTAAGGTGGATTTAAACTCATAAGAGTGCATGGTGCACCTGAACAATAAGCCCCAACAGCCTTATTTTTTTTTTAACAACTCCTTTTTGACGAACCATTATAGCAGCGAGATGAACATTTCTGTAAACCATTATTTTAAGTTTTGCAGCCAGAGTAAAACAAGGCACCTAATCATAAAATAAATAAGCCTGCCTTTTATTTACAGTGGCAAGTGCTATTTGAAGCAAAGTAATATTTCATCATCATGTGACTTCTAATATATTTACATGATAGGCTACTGTATATAAGATACTATTTTATTGATATGGTAAGTTATATGATGATCAAGTAAAAGTTTGATTCAAAATTTAAAAACACACACACATAGGTGGCAGAGGGTTTACATACTGTAAATACTTCCTTTGTCACTGTAAGCTCTGTCCCAACTTCCTGTCACTTCAGAGTAACAAGACGTCAAGAAATATTTGACGTCTTGTTAGCTAATAGCTATGTTTTATAAAAATTGTCTGCAAAGATATTCCCCTTTCAATTCCATCAGGTGAAGTGATTTGAGGAAAGTCTGATGTAGAAACCAGAGTGAATTTTGAGGCAGCTCACAAGAGTGAAAGAAATAATTTCTTGTCATACTGCTTGAGTTTGGGTGGGGGTTTTATTTTTTATTTATTTTTTTCTCTATAGAATTTCTTTTTACATTTGACACTGTTCTGTGTAGGTTATCATTCAAGTGGCAAATGTGGTTGAGCAGGGATTCTCATGTAATGCAGTGCTTTCTCAAATAATATGTGGGTGACATCTACTGGTAATAAAAAGATAGTGCACAACTGGCTGAAAACACTGATGTAATTCTTGTCAGCAGGATTTGGAACAAGATTTTTATTGTGTAATGTTTAACATACAGTATATTGTCCTTGGGTTTGTGCTCATGAAACTGTTAGTTTGCTTAACACTTGCTGGTCTAACACTGAAGATGATTTTGTGATGATGATGATGTTGGAATGTTGAGTCCATCATCACAAGAGTTTTTGGAACCAGCTACCTGTGTTTTTTATAAGGGCTGTCTACCTACCATCTACCTACCTTGTTTTAGTAATTTGAATAGTATTATCTCAATCATCTACGATATTGTTTTATTATTGCTGTATTTTGTCTACATTCTTGCAATCAAAACTTTACTTTTACCCTGCAAATTTAGTAATCCAATAAACAATCACTTACTGTGTTTTGCAAAAGTATCAGTACTGATACTCATATAAATAACTAACAAATTACAATATTTTTGTCATCAGAATACTATGGAATGTTTCCTCCTTTTTAAACACTAGTTGGTGCTAATTCTTCATATCCAATTTGTGCCAGGCACAGTTTATAACATTATAAATGCTCACAAACAGCCCATATGTCCATATTTCAATGGCATTAGTGGAACTAAAACTGAACTGAGCCACAGATGGACTGTCTTTATATTTCCAAATCAGAAGGTCTTTTGTCTGCATCCCGTCAGCAGCAGCAGCAGAGATCCACTGCCTTGCTCAAGGACACTTCAGTACAGGGTGGACCCTTGAGCTCACAAAGTCACCCTGCTTATCTTTTTCCAATCCAATTCTATGAGATCTGAGAGGAAAATGATCAGTCAGAATGGTCACTGATAATTAGTGAAACACTCACAGTCCCAGTGGAATGCAGCAGAGAGACTTTGCCCCTCCCATGAGTTTTACTGGATTATTCCCACAGCAGCAAACTGTTCATAGCTCGCTCTCTCTCTCTCTCTCTCTCTCTCTCTCTCTCTCTCTCTCTCTCTCTCTCTCTCTCTCTCTCTCTCTATCTATCTATCTATCTATCTATCTCCAACCCCTTTCTCTCTCTCTCCCACCTCCTGTCTGTTGTGCTGTGACTGCCTGTCTCTGTCTCTCTCCCTTTCATACACTGTCTATCTGTCTTTGTGTCTCTCTTCCTGCTTTGCCTCCTTTCCTCCTCTGTTGTATATTGCTGTCACACACACACACACACACACACACACACACACACACACACACACACATGCACACGCACACCACTCCCATTTCCCTGTTTCCCCTGCTACTGATAATGATATTTGTGTATTGCTGCTGCGGATAGATTATATTTTATGCCAGTATTTAATATTTAATAAAACAAAATAAATTCATGCCAAAAAATACAAGTATTTAGAGCTTCCCACCTGAGCGTTATTCTTGGCAGCGTGGAAAAGCATTTAGACCATCAAGGGACACTAAAACTCTCCACTGAAACCCAGACTAATTAAATTATTTTAGGTGGGTTTGCAGCTCTTTAAGGCAGGATGACCCACTGCACATATTCAACTGCAGTGAAACTCTGGGATAGATTACTGCCTTTAAATGAAAAATTAATTCATAACAAAACACTGTTGAACAATTAAATGAATAAATCTCCATCATATCAGCAGTGGAGCGCATGAATAGCCAATATCAGATATTTAATAAAAGGCCAATATCAGTCAAACCCTAGTGTTTATCTACTTATGATCATACTCACTCTCCCCCTTCTCTTCTCTTCTCTTCTCTTCTCTTCTCTCTCTGTCTATCACTCTGTTACATATATTTGCATACAAATTCACACTCTCATACACACCCACATGGTATCAGCTCTGTTTTCTCTCTCCAGCTCACTCTCACGTGCACTCTCTCACACTCACACACACACACACACACACACACACACACACACTGACACATATATACACACTATGGTTACTGAGTTACCAACACTCAACACTGTGAAAAGTAACTGTTGCCATGGCAATGTATTTCCCACCGAACATTCTCTTGATATATTTACATACCCATAAATATGATGTATGTATCTGCAGCCATTGGAGAGAGGAATCACTGCTTTTGAAGTTTTTGCAAAATTTCCTGCCCTACTTTGAGAAACACTCGGTATTTCTTTCTTTAAATTAGACCACTTATTTTGAAACACTTGGTAATAAAAAACACATTCAAATATCCAAATATCAACCTGAGGGCTAGTTCAGTGTTTATGCACCCAGTCTTTCAGCTCCTTATCAGAAACTGTGATGGGGCTGAAAGCAAATGGACAAAAGGGACATTTCAGTAGCATTACACCATTTAGTATATGCTGTGAGTCCTGCTGGATTTCTTTATCAGTTATTCATGAATCTGACTCGTGAATCTTGAATATAGAGATAGTTCAATTTATAATCCAATGTTACTGAAGATGAAATTGAGGACTTTAATTGTTGGCTGTGTGGGTTTGTTTGTGAGATTTTGGGATGTTAGCAACCTGTCAATTGCATTGATATGGAATAATGTCTCTTGTCTTGATTTGGTACTAGAAGTATTTCAGCATTATGCTGTTAGTCATGTGCAGAGCCAAAAGAGAGTGGCATGTGGAAAAGGACCGAGCAGCGAGCAAAATGGCTTTGACCTCTATATTCAAGCTGAGTATTAATTCACTGCATTAAATATGCGGGTGCTTTAACTATGGTATTACATCTAAAAAGAGATGGATATGTATAGAAGAGATCTTTAGTGATTATTGTAAACATCTTACTTTTCAAAAAATGTCAACCCTCCTGTTAATGTAGTAAAAACTCAATAATGTCATAATTAATACATTCACAGGAAAAAGGTTATTACATTAATGGTATGTAACCATTATTAGATTAAATATTATTAAAATTGTGATGTTAACAACTAAAACTTTCCCAGATAATTGAATAAATTCCCTGACTTGCCCTGTCTGGAATACTCCTCTCTAAATTCCATGATATTCCAGGACTTTCAGCAGCTTTTTACTGTTTGTTCCCTCTTTCCAGTGCATCATGTGACTGTGGGAACTCAGGGCTTGAAGTTACATTTGTGCGAACTCATATTTCTCTGAGAAGGCTCGATACTCCTCAGCTGAATGCCATCAGCAGATATCACTGTCTTATGCATACCATGTCTGGATAATCAGTTTAGTGAATTTGATCACCTGCTTTGTTCTTATGTCTGATAACATAGTGAACTGTAGTTTGAATGCTGGTCCAATATCAGTAGATAGTCTTTTCCATTCAGGTTGAATATATTTTCTCCCTTCTGGCTTGCTGTGTGGTCAGTGGGCCTCTCCTCTGTTGTATCTATGAAGTCGATATGTTTCTCATCTCTATCTCTCAGACTGCCTTAGTTCCTTTCAGCAAGACCAGTTTACCACACCTGGTTCCTCATGTGGTTCACTCAGCCTCACCTGTCTTGGCATCTGGATCTTTTCCATCACATCTCACAGTATCATCCTTCTCAGTCTCAGTTTCAATCAGTCTCTGACTTTAATGTTGGTTTAATGAACTTTATACAGGCTGAAAATATGCTGTCACTTGGCTGGCAGGGTGGCGCCTCCTGGACCTGAACCTTGATTTTTTGATGTTAATAATAATGGAATAATGAGAAACAGTGGCTACGTTTGGTTGGAAATTTAGAAAACATTGGAAATGGCTCGACATGATGGGCTTCTCAAGGTGCCACGTGGGAGGAAAACTTTGCATTGCAAGCATAGGTAAAGGTCAATTTCTGCTTTAAAGTGTTTCCCAATGTTGTCATCCCTTCACCTAAGTGAGAGTTTGATCAAATCTGTTTGATCAAAAGAATAGTATTTTTAACACCACTTCTGTTTTGTAATAGATGTATCCTAAATGTGGGTGTGCTTGTTAGTATTTGTTGCAGTGAAGTTTAGTAACATGATCACCCTTCGCTCAACAGTAGGAAATATAATATGAATCAGAAATAATACACCAGTACGGATCAAATTTGGACTTGCTTTGTATCTTACTTTTTTTCTTGACCTCAGTGGGGATAGCGGTCGAAGCCTCAGCAGCCGGGTCAGAGAGAGTAGAATCCCCGTCAGCCGGGTCAGAGAGAGTGGAAGCCTCGCCAGCCGGGTCAGAGTGAGTGGAAGCCCTGCCAGCTGGGTCAGAGAGAGTGGAAGTCCCGCCAGCCGGGTCAGAGGGAGTGGAAGCCCCATCAGCTGGGTCAGAGGGAGCGGAAGTGGCACAGTGGACAGTGGCAGTCATCATAGTAGTCGTAGTAGTAGTCTTGTGAACCAGGACAGAGGTACTAGATGCCTTGTCAACCGGATCAGTGATTGTGGAAGTCACATCAACCGGGACAGAGGAGGTAGACACCTTGTCAACCGGGTTAGTGTTCGTGGAAGTCATATCGACCGGGACAGAGGAGGTAGACACCTTGTCAACGGGGTCAGTGATTGTGGAAGTCATATCGACCGGGACGGAGGAGGGAGACGCCTTGTCAACCGGGTCAATGTTCGTGGAAGTCATATCAACCGGGACAGAGGTGGTGGATGTCTTGTCAACCAGGACAATAGTGACTGATTCAGTAGTGGCTGATGTGCTGCCATGGGAGAAAGCCTTCATGGCCAGGAAGGAGGCTTGGACACTGCAAGAAGTATGACAATCAATCAATGAATCCATCAATCAAAACATCAATCGATCAATCCTATCATCCTTCCCTCTATCCATCAATCAAACACCTGTCCAAACATTTGCTTTGTCTGTTAACAGCGTTAACACCTACACACACACAGACACACACACAGACACACACACAGACACACACACTTACTAAGAGCTGGTGGCGTAGGAGTCCTCCAGGTGGCTCATGGTGAGGAAGGGATGCTCCAGAGCGTCGTCGGGCGTGGCTCTCTGCTCAGCGTCAACCTCCATCATCCATTCCATGAGGCCTATGAATGCGCACGCATCCTGACTCTCAACTCCCCCGTTTGGGTAGAGCTGGATTTAGAAACAAAGTCAATGACAGTTCAGTCAAATTCACTTCACAGCTCATGGAAACAGAGCAAATAAACACTATTAATTAGTGCTATTATCTATCTGTCTATTGATCTATCTAATTTGTAATCATAGCAAATATTACAAGACTTGTGTAGTGGATGCACCTTCATCATCATCATCATCATCACACATCTGGAAGGGCCTCGCATCCTGTGTGAATCTCTTCCCTGATAACAGATCAGGAATGTGGTTGGATCGTAAAGGAGGTCACTGACCTCTTGGTAAATCACTCCATTTTCACTCTTCATGGATGGTACCAAGAAACAGACTCAGTAAACAACCATAAAACACCAACACAGCCTGTCTCTGATAAGCCCCTAGGCTCCAGAGAGTCTGTAATGACACCCATTGGAATGTTGCCAAAATAAGAAGAAATCTGTGATACAGACTAATGAAAATTTGGATATCACATTGTGATGGACTTTAATGTATGTCTGTAATTTTGTGTGTAACTGTGATGTTTTATATGATAGTTATTCCTGGTATTCGTGTTGTGCATCTTTACATGGGACTTAGATGGCCATGTTTGATATTAAAATACTCAGTAATGTGTGCTGAATGCAATCAGGTTAATGTTATGACGGTAAAGTATATTGCATAGAGCTGGGAGACAAAACCTAAGTTTTATGCATATGAAATGAGATTTTTCCCGCTGTAACACTACACACACTAACCCACACACACGCCCCCTCACACATCACAACAAAACCACATGCACACAAGCCCAACGCGGATTTCACGCCTACGTGGTCATGAACACGTTACAGTGAATCTACACAACTTTGCCTTAAACTTTGTCTCTGAGACTTTGTCTCCGAGATTCGACTCAACGTCAGCTCTACGAGCCAAGAAGAAGAACCTACTTCACCCTCCAACTGGTGAAGTGAGTCTGCCGCATCTGCCTGACAAACACACACACAAACGCCTATTAAGCGTGTGTGTCCTGCGTCTGCTAAGACATCGCTATTCAGCTAAAACGCAAATCTGACAATCATCGGATCCGCTGGTCGGCGAGAGCCTTGAGAGACCAGCACGTCATTCGTCCAGAACCTCGAGTGGGTCAGCCTTGAGAGACCCACACGCCACCAACTCGCCGAGTGTGCAGCCTGCTCTGCCCCGCTGTGACCCTGCCGAGTTCAACCCAGAATCTTCGTTGGATCTTCATCACCTACCAGGCCCGTTGAGCTGAGATTCTTCACAGCCTCCCAGACTCTGCGTGCCTCCTCCTCCTCCAGTCCCCGGTTGTGGCGTATGTATGATCATTGTCCGCTGGGCATCACGCATGCACTACACATAGTTATTCCATTACATGACACTCCACTTCATCCACTTAGTGTCTCCCTATGATTCGTAACTCAGCGCTCTGCAAGTCTGTGCATAATCAGATATACCTCCGTTATTGATTATTCAGCTTGTTCAGTGTTCAGGTATTATTGCCTTTGGTCCCACTTCTTAGCTGGGTCATATCCTCCAGCGTCCAATTTATACCATTGTGTGTTGATTACCTCATTACTATTATAAACGCATTTATTCATGTTACTCATTCACCACATTTCACTTGTATCTACCTCATATGCCTTTATTGATTTCACTGTTTATTGAGTGTGCTTTAGTAGAAATAAACATATTATTTCACATGAAGTTCTCTCTTGTGTTTATTGTCTGGGTTTAAATTCAAGCAAGCTCGGAATTCATTCCTTCAAATGAGACTAGTTGATTTGTCCGTTATCTGGTGCCCCATTCTTTAAATTCTATTGAACTATTTCTAAATTGTTTGATATCAGACACCATCAATACGCAACACCCACTACACTTGTCAAGTGCCAAATGAAAGGAAGGAAGGAAGGAAATCTTTTTTATACAAGAAAACAGGGACCACCTACGCGTAGCAATTCACTCAGTGAAGATCGAACATTCAACATGTAAGACCTGCTCTCTATGGACTCAATTCCCGTCTCACAGGTGAACTCCTCTGGTGTCTAAAGAAACACAGAATTTATATGGGATACTCCTTCACACATTTTTTTAACAATTTTAAAAGGATTGTTGGATCTTCTGGAAAAAACAAACACCCTGTCCAGACAGAGCCAAAGCAGGAGGGTGTTACAATACCTTCAGTACTTCAGAACTTCTTTCAGGTTCATGTGCACAACCATGGAAGACCGAACCGCAGTGAAGCCTAGAAAGGCCAACAAAGTCCACAATGACAAAGCCCGCTCCAGAACCAGAGTGAACATTGCTGTAGCATTTCGAAGGTGGAGGAGCTGAGGACTCTGAAAA
Organism: Centroberyx affinis; assembly: GCF_046629955.1. Classification (NCBI taxonomy): domain Eukaryota; kingdom Metazoa; phylum Chordata; class Actinopteri; order Beryciformes; family Berycidae; genus Centroberyx; species Centroberyx affinis. The sequence goes on from NW_027280094.1 coordinate 77,600, forward strand.
CTTCAAGAGCGACGATGAGTCAGCCTGACAACCAGCGCCGTCGCTAGTGGGGTGAAAGGTGACGATTCTAGGGGCCACAGCTGGAGAGGGCCACAGCAACTCCAGCAGGATGCATGAATTAATGTATAGATCCTGCAAAGGCACTTGATACTTCAGAGAAAAAATAATAAATCCACAAATTATGCAATATGCGGTTAAAGTAGTTTTCATTTTCCAATCTCTCTCTCTCCTCTGTGTGTGACAGAGTTGCGAATGTATTGCCCATGATAATATTATAATTTTTGTTTCCATAACTATTTTGATTTGTGTATCTTGTAATTTTGCAAAAAAAAATGGATCCACTGTAGAATGTGAAAAAGTCAAATACTCTGAAGCCTTTTCTGTAGTGTTTGCAGTATTTCTATTGTGTAGAACCCTTTCTTCCAGAATAGTACATAGTAAAACAAGAGGTCCCATGCTGTTTTACAAGCAGAAGTAAAATATGCATATTATCTACAGTATACATATTTTATACTATCAACCACAGATCCATATAACACAAAGGCTCACTACAGTATTGACCATTCCTCTCAGTGTGACAGTATCTGCTGTTCTGGTCGACATATTCAGTTTTGGGATGTGTCTTCATTGTGTTGAGAGCTTGATTGCTCTCAAAGCTGTGGCCTTTTCCAACTATCTTCCAGCTGTGGCATTGATAAGGCAATTTGGGCTACCTTGACACTTGCTGTTATGTCAGTAACAATAGCCAGTTGTAGATCAATTACTCTTTAAAACATGCATTTGAGTTTTGAGCCCACATGCAAAAGCAAGATACAAGTGAAAATCCCAGATTCACTGTAGGATCTGCTGCAGACCCTGATGTCTCCTGCTCATAGCTGCAAGCATGTAGGCCTACTTGCTTTATGTTAGCACATCTGATATATAATAATCAGTTAATGACAACATCAAACCTCCACACGGGTATCAAAACCAAACATCACAGTATGATACAATAGGGCCAACTAAAGCAGGGCACAATATCCTCTGCAGAGTGATGTACTATATTATAGTTTATCGGCACAAATAAGACACGGATAGGTCAAATAGCAAAACAGCCTATAAACACACAAATGTATGAGCATTAAATCAAAAACAGAGCACGCCAGGCTGCTTACAAGGGATCGAGTCCTCACTTTTTTGACATGTCTGGAGTATGCTGACTACAAAACAGAGAAATGAGTAATGGCAATTTGGCGCGAAGACTGAGTGGGACTAAGAACTTTTTTTTTCTGATCTTTGAGTTAAAGTGAGTGAAGTTTGATATTGGGCCACCACGTTTCGATGGTGATGGCAAGAATAGCATGCATGCCGGTATCTTTATTAAAGTGAATTAGTGATGAATCACCCTCATGCATGAATCATACATCAATAATAGCCTAATTTTACACATGATCCATGATGATGAAGATACAGAAAAATAGAAATGCATGGCAAAAAAAGCATATTGTCAATATTTTAGAGACCCCCCAAAATTTCACAAATCATGTTTTCAGGGGAGCCGCGAACTACAGGGGAGCTCCCCTGTAGTTCGCACCCTGCTGTGGTCCATTGAAAGCACAGAGATTTGTTGTGCTATGTTCTCTCCTTCTCCGGATACTTGCAATGTAATCTGGTATTCACTTCTATTTCCATCCATTTTCTCCAACAGTAGCCTACTTATTGGTGACTGGAAGTTTAAGGACAGCCAACAGTAACAAGGACAAGGCTCACAGATCCATATTTTACACTTGCCCCAATTTGACTTAATGATGCCTTCAAGGGCTTCTTGTAAGCTCCTACTTCCTGGGTCCGGATGAAATCATGCATTCTGCAGTTGCAGAATGAAGAGGAGATAATTTGCATCGAACATGTAATTGATGTTTTAATTAATTCATTGGCCAAAGGTTGTTGTATATTTGTTACATCTTTTGCAGCAATTCAAACAATCTCTAGAGTAAATACTATTTGCAGCTTGTCAGCTTGTAAATAGTAAGTAGGCTAGCCTAACCCAAAAATGCATGACAATTAAAAGTTAAACAAACGTTGAAATATAAATGTAGACCTACAAAATCCTATTTGCATAGGATGCCAAACAATAACATAATAATAAACTAGGCCTACATAACGTTTACAATCAATTGCTGACACGACTTCGATGCTCTCTGCCCCCCTAAACGTTGCAGCTCATTAACTGTCATAGCAAATTCCACCTTTCCAAGTAGGCTACTATTTACCCTACTTGTACCCTGCTTGTTGGCTTATTCATGTCAACATTTCTGACAGGACTTGAACAAAGTGGTGGTTGAGCTAGTTTTAGCATAGCTAAGTAGCTCAACCAGTGCATAAGCAGAAAAATGTCCTATGGATGGCTGTTACACAAAAAAAGAGAGTAGTTTTTGGATTTGTGTGACGTTGAAGTTATCTTTAACGGTTTAGAAAAGTGTATTTTCTATGGGGAAATTGCTCTCTCGGTCACGTTAGAATTTAAACTGCAGTACCAACACCAGACAGCAGGGCTGAGTCCTAGCTTTGAGGGGCTGGGTCGTTCATGTGCGGTCACCTCCAAATTGCGATATTCCCGACAGCACTTGAAAGCAGCACAACGCTCAGCCACGCTCTCCCCTCAGTCCCCACCTTCACTTCTCTCTCTCTCTCTCTCTCTCTCTCTCTCTCTCTGTTATACTCCGTACCTCTCTCCACCCTTCCCTCTTTTTCTCCCTCGTCACGCAGCATAGGTTCAGAGACGTAGAGAGTGAGTGAGAGAGAGAGAGAGAGAGAGAGAGAGAGAGAGAGAGAGAGAGAGAGAACCGAAACAGGCAAAACTGACAGGCGTAACTCCGGCAGTCAGAGTCCAGAGAGAGGCAGTTGACACAAACCAGAGGATTGCTATTTTAAGTCAGAAGGATGCTGCTCGCCACCACACAGCAAACTAATTAGAAAATACTTTTTTATTTTTTATTTTTTTTATTTTTTTTTTGTCATTTAGGGGGTCAAACGACTTATACAGACATTTAAAAATAGAAATTGACTCTTCCGGGACTTGCTGGTTTGTCCTGGACATCTGTGTTCTTGGCTGTGGAGGGACAGGCTGGATGCCATGGACCCGCTGCTGCCCGCCGAGACCGACGTGGTGGAGCGAGAGACGGCCCAGGAGACGAGGAGGAGGATCCAGTTCTCCGTCCCGTCCGCCGTCCCCACCCAGCTGGACCCGCGACAGGTGGAGATGGTGAGGTTGTGTGTGTGTGTGCGTGTGTGTGAGACAGAGAGGGAGTGAGCGTCAATTTGCATATGCTTACTGGTCACGGTGGTGTGTGTGCGCGCGCGCGCGCGTGTGTGTGTGAGAGAGAGAGAGTGATGAGGGAGGTCATACCTGGGTCACACCATCCAACCTGTTTTCGCCTCTGCAGAGCAGTGTGCCACTTTGTGCAGCCTAAAGATAGACAACAGTTCTGCATTAACACACTATCTGTCTGTGCTGTCATTTCAGATTTGCACTTATAATAATATTTTTGCCCCATGCTGTTTTACATTGGGTGTGGAATGTCACAGTCACTATGTGAAAGTGCAGATTGTCAGCTTTATTTTGTGGATATTTCCAGCCGTATTAGTGAACAGTTACAGTGCTACAGCCCTTTTTGTACATGGCTTCCCTTTTCAGGTGTCATGCCGAAACTATGAGTATTTAGGGAAATTTAATATTTGACAAGAGTAGTGGTAAAAGCTAAAGCTTGCTTCCCTAACTGGCCTCCAACTTGAATCATCAGTTAACAGAACACACAAGTGATTGTTGCTCTGGGCGTGAAAATCAGCGTCTGCGTTGCTGTGGCATCTGAAGCAGCATGCATTGTCAGTGAGGCTGACAGATAGTTACATAACTCGTCCGGCACGACTTTGCAGAACTGTATTTTTTGTGTTGGGTATTACTCTGCAGGGCAGCTGAGTATGGGCAGCGCTGGGATTAAAGCTGAGCTGTGCAGCCTCAGTTTTTGTAACCCCAAAAAGTGATGAGGCAAGTCTGTCCTTCAGAAGATGATGCACAGCGGAGGGGAAGGTGTGGGGGTGTGGGGGTGTGTGGGGTGCGCGGTGTGTGTATTTGTGTGTGTGTGTGTAGGGGAGTAAATGGGATAATGTAGTCATGTAAAAGATTGGATTATTTACTTGAGTGGAGGATTGGCCCATGTTACAGTAATAATGCTCTTATCACATCTGACATACACAATGAAAAAGGCCACAATTATTAGTAGGAGTCAGTATTTTTGTGGGTTTTCTGTAGCTCAGAGCTTTTCACACTGAAGCAAACTCTGGTGAAATGTGCTGACCTTAGATGTTGACTATATTTAGTCAAACTGTGCAGTGTGAACAGGAGTATGTGGACTAGTGCAGTGCGGGTGCAGACCAGCCCTTCAGTGTGGAAATGACAACAAGCCGAAAAGGTCACCAAGGACTTTTGGACGCAATGCCTCCAGCAAACGGCAGTGAAAAGATAAGAAAGATGTACCATTCATTTCTCCCCTTTCTACTTAGATGCGTTCTTGAAAAGAGCTCTTATCTGAGCGTAGCTGTGGCCAGCTGCTCCCTACGGGGAAATCTCCACTGGAGGAGAAGAACTAACCAGGTGCACTGTCAGGAATGCTTATTTCTCCACTGCAGAAAACGCTGGATCATGGGGCATCTGCTTGGACAGCTTACGCCTGTCTGGAAAAAAAATATTATGTAGACCCTCAAATATTTCTCACACATCTGTTGTTTACAGCCCAATTTACAGTCCATGGGGCTTTGGACTGCATTCTTCACCCCTCCTAGTGTGGAACCATCCACTAAGTTGCTTTTCTTGGGGATTAAAGGGCTATATTCCACTCAGCAGGGTTCACCTCTATGCCCGCCACCACAAAGTGGGTCTATTTTCGTGGAAATCTCACTCAGAGCATCTTTTATGAAACACTGGCTGGGCCAAACCAATTTTGGAAATGCAGGATCTCTGACCGATCTATTTACAGAAACATTAATTTATCCAGCTAAGACTGAATGACTAAACCTCTTCAGCAATGCTTAGCTTGACATTACAGTCACTGTAGAGAAAATATGTACTATTCGAATGTATTGATTATCATGAGTTCATCACGCGCTTTCATGTGCTTTCCATGTGAGGGTTTATGACTGTCATGCATAGACACGATCCTATTGTTCCTGAGACTCACTTATACAACATCCGTACAAACACCATCATCAGACGATACTAGGAGGGGGAGGCTTGCAGGTGTCTGTCCTTGAAGATATAAGCCTGGTTAGTCTGACCCTTGTCAGAGAACTGCACCATTCCCTTTGCTATGACGTACTTCTCTCCATGCCGCATGTATAATTAAAGAGAACAATAAATCAACGGACAGCAAACTTAATGTGCTAAAGTTCCTCTTGAAACTGGATATTGGGGTGGGACAAAAGGAGGGATCATTCAAAAGTTAAACCAATGGGATATCAGGTAGAGTCCTCTGCCAAGTCTGACATCACCCTGCAAGGAAGTTATGCACCTTTTGGTGATATGCCACGGCCACCACCACGCCCCCTTTTGGCCAATCGACATGAAAAGTTCATCAGTTCTTCCTTGGCTCATAACCAACCCTCATACCAAGTTTTATGCAAATCCGTGCCCAACTTTTTGAGATATCCTGCTAACAGACGGACAGACGGACAAACACACAGATGCAGACGAAAACATTACCTCCTTGATTGAAGGGGTGGGATTGTTCAAAAATCTGTGAATGCTATGTATGTATACCTAGAAAATGAAGTCACACTTGAAGATACTTTGTTTTCCAGTAAGTAAAAGTGATGAGATTTGCATATAGAAATACAATAAAACTAAATTTTTGTCATTTTCTTTGTCATAAATTGTCAAATAAGTATATGGTATCGTAGTTAGAATGAGCTAAAAAGACAAAAAAGTGACTTTAATAGTAATATTAATAAAAACACCTGGGAGCTGCCCAGTACTGCCATAGTCTCCTACTGTTGACCACAAAGCCACTCTGTTGGAGCAGTTGGGGGCTGAGCACCTTGCTCAGCAGTAGTTTATCAGGGATGCAGAGCATTTCTTGTTCACTTATCTATTTTCCAAACCACACTGGGGATTCAGGCTGGTGACTTTCTGTTCACAAACTCACTTGGCTGATGTTTTAGGCTGCTGCTGCCACCCATCCTTGTAGGCTGTGTCACCCTGCTTGAATTCAGAAGATCTGAAAGATTTGGGTAATGAATGATTTAATCGGTTATGATTGGTTCAGAATCTGCCAAGTTGTTGTTCATCAAGGCCACTGTGAGCGCTGAGAGGGTCATTATCACATCAACAGCCTCCCTCCTCTGTAAAACTCTGCGAGGGAGGTCAAGGATGTCACGGTCCTTACTTTGCATGACGTGCGGACCTGCCCCACTCCCACTGATAGTGACTGAACTCTGTCGAAGAGGCACTGTGTGAATTTCAATGCGGCCATGTCCGGCCTGAGACCACACGACAGAAGGCTAATGTCTATGGGGTGTACGTGAGGGACAGCCGCATACTTGTGTACAACATTACCCAAAACACAGCCATAACATTAGCATAGAAATGGAGTCCAGTAGCATGGGGAAAAAAGACAGGTAGAGAGATAAGTAAAGAGGAGAAAAGTGGAGAGAGAGGTAGGGACAAATAAAAGAGATGCATGAGAGAAGGAGAGGGATAAAGAAGACAAAAAAAGAGTAAGATAACTGACAGAAGGCATGCAAGAAAAGGAAAGGGAAAAGTCATCAGCCAAGGAGACGACTGATTAAAACCAAAGAGATTAGCTGTGGATGGCTGAGGCCTGAATCAAGGGTAGAATGGCAAGGGTGACTTCTGCCAAGAACACATTTTCACCACAGCACAGCCAAGAGCTCAGCTCCAATAGAGTCATATCCAACATACCCAATATATTCCCTTCTGTTCATGCTAACTGATTATTCCCATTTACAAACGGGGGTGATGGCAGATTAATGGTTAGAGGAGCGACTTTCACAACTGAATCCCATGACTAGCTGGGAAAATCTGAGTAGGAGAAAGTGAATCAAAACCCATTCACTTATTATGGAGGTGCCAAGACACAATAACTTCAGTGGAGTGCAGGGGCTTTCACAGCTCCCAGGTCTGTATGCGTGTGTGTGTGTGTGTGTGTGTGTGTGTGTGTGTGTGTGTGTGCGCGCGTGTGTGTGTGTGTGTATCTACAACCTTTCCTCCCCCTACAATTGCTGTAAACGAGAATGTGTTTCCAGTCGACTTGCCTGGTTAAATAAGGGTTAAAATCAGAGGAAGAAAAAACATGGAGATCAAAGTCCAATCTTTCATGATGCAACGCCCTCTCAGCCACCTTCAGAAATCCCTTGGTTGGAAACAAAAGGTCAAACGGTTCTAGTGGGTTGGATTTATCTTTTCTTGATTGAATGTGTCATAGTCAAATCAACCTCTATAAAGGATTATTCATATAATAAATTAAGAACATTGTATGTGCACAATGTACACTATCTGTGAAGCAAGGGATTTATGCTTGTACTGCATGCTCTAGCTTGTGAAGTGGATAGGTTATGTCTATGTAATGGTTTATGTAATATTTAACATCAATATTAATATATGGAAGTTGAAAGCAAGGGATACCATAATAATCATCCGTCCTGGCAAAATTGGGGGTTGGTTGGGGAGGATTATTAATTTCCTATGTGAGTGCTGTCCATGATGTCCTAATATTTTAAGAGGCACTAGGAGGGATCTCTGAAACATTACTGCAGCACTGCAGTCTCCATGGCAGTGCTCACACAATGAGCTGTTGTGTTATATTTCTAACGTTGCTTGGGAGATTTCAATCTGGGAACAAAAGCTGGAGAAACTGAGGGAAGGAAACAGTATAAAAACATCAGTACACGGTTTATTTTACCCAGTTTAACCTCACAGCTTTAAGTTTAGTTTACTAGGCTCTGCTTTCTAAAAGAGTCTGGGTGTCAGTGAGTGGAAAACCTCAATCTTGAATGTCAGAACAACACCAGGGTGGTGTTAGGGTTAGGTTTAGATTTAGTTGGCCTAATGTATGATTTGCATCAAGTCATAGGCTTTTTCCTGGTAGAAGTGCGCTAGTGTTTTCTAGGTGCTCAGGTGGAGGGGTGGGGTGGGAGGTAAATATTTGATTCATGCATTGATTTAGTCACAGGTAGCTACTTCCTGGTATGTGATTGTACCAACCTAGAGCTGGCTCATGCTGGTGTGACTTCTGCTGTATTGCGTGGTTTATGAGCGCATGTTGTATTTCCATTAGAAGTTAACCAATGAACCAACAAACACAGAGAGCCTGGCGTTGCCCCCAAGCACCTAACAACGGTATTAAAACATCTAATCCCCTTTGAAGTGCTTAGAGGGCCCGACTCAGATCTTGACTTAATTGTTCTGCAGTAGTGGTACAGTGGTTTTTAATCACACCCCATTCTGCCTATTGTAAGTCTGTAGTTCTATGTGGGGCTACACAAACTCCTGCAAAATGTGCATTTGCAAAATGATGGCATGTCCTTTCCATGAACATTCTGGTATTTGGTGCAGATGTGGCTATTGCAAGTTTTTGCACAAAGTTTATGCAATCAGAGAGGAGCTTGTTGGGGATTTGAGTAGAAAGCAGTTTTGATTTCTTAAAGACAAAAATACCAAAAAGCCTACATCAGTTCAGATTATGTAAAGTACGTTTTTAATCAATAAACATCCCCAGGGCATGTCCAATTCAATCTTTGTATGCTGTCATCCAAAACAAAACTGAATTAATGGCATGCTGTATTTAAAGGCAACACCTCAGCAGGAGGACATGAACAGAGAAAAGCCCATGACCGGATTTTGCACCGTAGGCCTACTGATAAAAGGACAAAGAAGCCAAGGTTTTGAATAAACCTGTGAGCATGGGAAGCAAGGCCTTGAATCCTCAATATGCACACCGAATAGTCCAAGTCTTAATAGGAACAGTTCAAACGTGTGTATCTCAGTCCACTTAAGACCCGAGTAGCTTCATGCATTCTGAATTGAGCCGTATGAGAACTGCTCAGAGTGAGTAGAATGCAGCGGATGTGTGCAGCTGTCATGCTGCTTTCCTCTGCAGTCTCTGGGTGCATCCCAAGTCTCTTATTTGATATTTCCTCGCTTCTCGATCCTCTGAGGAGCTATGAGCGAGGATACACGAGAGCAGCCTTCCTGGAAGACTTTCAGCTGAACGTCATGATGTTAATTACATCATGACGTCGCTTCACATGACGCTTCAGAGGAAAGGACGTCTCATTTCTCTAAAAACATATTTCCTCGTTTCCTCTCTCCTCACACGGTTTCCTTGCGTCTCTCCATGCATCCTCGGTGGGAGGGACTAAGACGCAAGGAAAAGATGCAAGTGAGGGAAATGTGGATGCAATTTAAGAGACTCGGGATGCACCCTGTGTCTCTGCTTGGCCAGTGCAGGGCAGAGCAGGGCCTGGGAAAGACTTATCTTAAACAAATGAGGAGAACTGGTTCAGACTGATGTAATTAGTTTAGTTCAAGTTAGAGCTGTGAGCGTCTTGGCAAATGAAAATATAATCATGTAATAGCTTGTTACTCCAACTTAACAACTAACATTACTGAATGCTAACATACACTTAGTAAGGCCTGCTACAATCACACATTCTCACCAAAGGATTAAGTCCAACAAACAATATGCAAACAATCTAATGTTGTGAAATGACTCGATTTCCCCTCATCAGGAAACCAAGGAACTTGAAATGAATCTTCTACCAGCTCTACCAGCTAGCCAAATGCTTCCGCAAGCAGTTTGAATTGTAGAGAAATGTGAAATAGAAAAAGCAGTCTGCACTAAACTACCACAGGCATTTCAAACATGCACAGTTCAACATGGACCTTATGAAGATACTCCATTCTCTTAGCAGCATAAGTACATGTAGATGCTTGACCTTCTGGTAAGCATGATAAACAAACTCTCGAAAAAGGGCATTTTGTCCCTGAGAGGCTAATCAGGCAGGTGCTCCAACAGCGGTTTGGTCTTTTCACTGCACATGCCTTTTATGAGGGATGTCTGTTAAATCAGTTAGGCTTTTCAGAGTGGCATATTTAAATTTTTATATTTGCACATTTAACCAGTAATTGGATGCCTTATAATTCATATTCAAATTGAAATTTCCCTCACGCAATGAAAGCATCTTCAAATCCAGTGTGTGAATGGCATGAAGCTAAGGTATGAATCTGCCATGCAGAGTGATCCAGAAGCGTGAGAGTAACTCCAGTGTGAAAGCTGCCCACACATTTCACGCCTACAGTCTTAGCCGTGATTGGCTTAGCCGCCACCTGTATCTCACAAAAGCCATATTATCATAACACTTCGTAAAATAGAAACAGAGCTAAATCATTGTGTATTTCAAAATGCTTTCACACTATTCACCCATTGCTATCCAGGAAGTGGTTACAGCCTTGCCTTTTTATGAGTAATCAAATGTCAATATAGTTTGAACTTTGCAAAATAATCAAAATAAATGGGAATAACATCTCTGTTGTCATACCAGTTTTTTCTCTGCCACAGAAAGGGCTTTGTTGTAAGAACATTTTTATTTTTAGCACCATGCAACCATGTGAGTTTAGAAACAGTCAGCCACTGATATTCTTCAGCCAATATTCACAGCCACCACCACTCCCTTGCTTTCCTTTTGAAAACCTATTCTTAAAATCATGTTTCTGTGCATATATTAAATTAAAATGTAAATGTAAATACTGTTGCATGGATCCTGACAATATTACTTTGTGTTTGTATTCCTAAAGAAGCAATTTAGTCTGCTGGCTGTCGTCAGTAACAAGGGTGAGGTGGTAGAAAGCCTGAATATTGGCTGCAGGGCTGCTGATGTCAGAGTGTGATGGTTTATGAACTCACATGGAGGTTATTGCTGTCAATGTCAGCTATGTTTACAAAATGAAAATGTCTAAATTTAGCACCAGTTGTTTCCTTGTTTTTGACTTTCGCTTTTACAAATGGTCACTCAGATATTAGCAGTGACATAACTGACGCAGCTGTGAGTATTCATATCATTTGAAATGTAATAACTGTAACAGGAATGCAGATGTGGATATTTGTTTTTGAGCCAGCGGTTTGTGATCTGAGCGGTGAAATCAGGCTACCAGTTCACTGTGACGCACGGGTTCGACTAATCTGTCCCTTCGGCTTCCGTCCATCCCGACATCACCAGGCAGCCGTGCCACCCGGATGATTGGTGATCCCAATCACTGGATACCCAGTAACCTCCATGCCTCAATGAGAGTTATGCACAGATGTACATAGATGGCAGTACATCAACTAAACTGGACTAAGTGCTGTTTTTGATGAAGATGATAAGGGTTTGTTGGGACGGTTTAATCCATCTGCACTTACTAGTAAAATATCACAGAGAAAAAAACCCTACAAGAAGACATGCATCTGATGGTGAAATAACAGATTAGACAGCAGGGTTGAAAAAAGCAAAATGAATACCGCCAAGTGATGATAAGAAAATGGAGTAAAATAGTAAAAAAAATACAAAAAGGAATCCAGCCATCTCTCTGCTGATAACACTCATAAACCAGGAAGTCATTTATGGCAAGATGTAATCCTGACTTGGGAACAATCTGGACACCTAATCTTTCAATGTTGTTATATAACGATGCCTTTTCTCTTAGCATTGTCCTCTGCAAATCATAAGGTCTTATCAAGGACCAAAAGGCCGTGCCAAGAGGCTGATGAGAAATGCAGCACTGCCATCTTCTTCATTATTATCAGAATTTCAGTTCTGGGTTTCAGGGTTACATGTATGTTCACTCTGTGTTGTGTTATTTTACATTTGTAATGCAATGTACTATTCCCTGAAAATTCACAGTTGTTGAGGTGTGAACATATATTAATGTTAACACTCCTCATATCCTCCCCTGATTCCACACAAATACTATAAACAGAAGTGACATAGTATTTAGTAACCATTCACACGTTATTTGTAGGCTTTATAAATAGGGCTGCTTGTGATCTTGTGATACACACCACACACAAATACAAAATACACACGCATTGTGGTTTGATATTTGAGGCTTTCTCTCTCTCTCTCTCTCTCTCGCTAAGATTCGACGGCGGAGACCAACACCAGCCACACTTTTCAGACTGACAGACCCGCCGTCGCCAGAGGAAGAAGGCGGCCCTCATCAGGTCGGTCACCTTGTGTTCTCTATTAGGGACGGAAAGAAAAAAATCCATCCTAGAACACTTTAACGCTGTCAAAAAAACAGCCATTGGCAATGTACCTATTGGCAATGCATTTCTGGGACCATTTTGTTGTTATTCCTGTGGATAACTGTCCAAATATAGACAACATGACATCACGTGGAGATATTTGCAGTGCAGCTACAATGGAGATTAACAGCAGAAAAATGTTCAGTTATCTAAAACATCAACGGTAATTGGTGTGAGTCCCTCAGAATCGAACAGCGAGGGCTTCTTTCTAGACTCACCATTTTGTACCAACGTTCAACAATTTCTCCACCAACAGTAGCCTCAACAGACCAGAATGCAATGCAGCCACAAGACATGTTTCAAGAAACATTCCAACTTATGTTTGCTTTGGCAATGAAGTTTGAATTTTGAATCTTGCTTGGAGGAGTATAGAATACTACTATAGAATACTATACAATACTCTACTATCACTCTACTTTTAGCTAATACATCCAGTCATCTTAAAGTGATAGCATTTACTAATTTATCTGAGACTGTGGATTGTGATAAACTCGATTACTGTAATATGGCACTAAAAAAATCCTCTGTTTTTGAACCATAAATTGTATCTTTGTCCTCTGCAGTGGGTTTTAGGGGAAAACGGGGCCTTGAAGGCCAAACTGGTTAACACATCAGTCTACCAGCCACCCTCGCTCAAAGGTATGTCTTTGGTGTGTGTGTGTATGTGTATGTGTGTGTGTGTGTATATGTGTTTTCATTTATGTAACAAATGACAGAAAATGAAAGAATTTGGGAGACCTAATTCTGCCGTGGCCATCACCATGTGGTCTATATCCGTTTGGAGTACGTGTGTATCCAAAAATCTGTGGTGAGAGGTGTATGTGTGTGTGTGTGTGTGTGTAAAGTGTGTATGTGTGTGTGCGCACATCTGTGTGTGTGAATGTGTGTGTATGGTGAGATTAGGGGCAGAGACAGCTGTGAGTCTGTTCTGGATCATCCTGGATTATAAGATGGGCACACAGCTGCAGCATGGTCACAACACACACACACACACACACACACACACACACACACACACACACACACACACATACTCTCTCTCTCTCTCTCTCTCACCTAAACTCAAACATGCTCAAAACAAATACAAACATACACAAGCACGTAATTATATGCTATAATATGCCAATATGCTTACACATGTTGACCTACAATACAAACATCTACATCACTTAGATAGGAAACACACACACACACACACACACAGATATACACAGCTTTATATATTCTCCTACTTTATTTTTCATTACTAATTAAAATACATCTTTTTTCTCCCTAGCTTTTATTTCTTCACCTATCACTTCCCTATCACACATGGACAGTTTGGTTACACATAAGTATTTTTTAACCTCTGTGGCACTGTTGCTGCTTGTAATGTTAAGAGTTTAGGAATTTTAAATCATGACCATGTCCTGCCAGCTGTCCAGAGGATGGCCCAGGCCCACCTGCCGACCCTTGGCATGGGCTCCTGTGGCTCTGTGGAGAAAGAGGAGCCCTCTTCTGGGGAGGAGGGGGAGGAGGGGGTGGAGGAGAGCCGCCGCACAGCCTCAGCTACAGGTGGGTAGTGGGTGGAGACGTCCAAATATCTAACGCATCAATCTACCAGACACAAACAGACAGTCTCTTGCATTCTGTCGTATCCCTCCCTGTCAATTCTTCTATCTCAGATGCACACAGGCTCTAGGCTACACTTTTGTCTCTAAATCCCTTTCTCTTCGGATCTACCAGAGGAAAGCAGACCATTCAGGGATAAGTCTGGCCTGCTGGACGCCTCCAGCCGCTACGCTGTCCTCAGCCATCACCACAGAGAGGAGGAGGAGGAGGAGGAGGAGGAGGAGGCGGAAGAGACAGAGGAAAGGAAGGGAGAATGACAAAGTGAGGGACAGTGATGGAGACAGAGGAGAGGGGTTCAGTGCTGTGGCATTTTTTTACTCCATAACCGTATGTTAGTGATGTTCTGACTAGCATAGCATGCATATGGGTTGTGTGTGTGTGTGTGTGTGTGTGTGTGTGCATGGATGTATGTGTGTGTGTATACCTGTGTGTGTGTGCATGCATGTGATAAGTGAGATGAATGTGGAAAAGAGAGAGCGGAGAACAGAAGGGAGTTGAGGAAAGGTAATGAGCAGGTGAGGAGTGAGGAGGAAATGTTTAAGTTGAGATATCGAGACTTGTGAAGGGAATTATGTCTTGGTCACAGATACATTTCAATCGGCTAGTCAAGGGCGCTACACAAGGAATATGAGAACTGCTGAGAGCTTCTGCATCTTCTCAGTAGCAAATAAGTGGGTTTTTTTGAGGTTATACAGGATTCAAGACATCCAAATTTGTGTTTTGAGTCTTGCAGGTTTTGCAGGAAACTATATCCGTCCAGCGTGTAGTAGGACGCAGGACCGATCTCTATTGGAGTTTAACCAAGGGCGTTTAGGGCTGCCTTCAGTTAAATTGCAACTCTTTTAGTTCACTTTCCCCAATCTGCTAGGCTTTTGCGTGCAAAGGTCAAGGAAGTAAAAGGAAGATGGATTATAGACGATCTGAGTGCAGTCAAAGCCACACCAGACCAGATGAAATCATACCAGACTAATCCAACTAATCACTATAATGCAGCACAGTTTTTCTGCTTTGATATGACGGAAAGTATTTTTGTAATGTTAATGTTAACGATGATAGGATGGAGAAAGTGATGCTCTGTGTGCATTTGGGATGTGGAACACATTGGGTGGGCATGGGGCCATTTTTCTTCACTCAAATCATATGTATTTTCTCAATTTATTAAGCATATAAATGACATTCTGTGTTGATTGCTAATAAAACAACTATATTACTAGGCCGATGGTGTTTGTGTGCTTTTATGTTCATAGGAGTTTGAGTTTGAGTTTGTAATCTAGCACAAATATTGCATTTCTACAGCACAATATTAAGGAAAGAATCAAATCCACAAAGTTGTAAAAGAAGTAAAGTAAAGAAGTAAAGTGAAGTAAAAGAGTTTGCATATCTTGCTGAGAGGCAGGCAGTTGTATACACTAAAATGTGCTGTCATGGTAAGAAACTAAGATTGAGGGTGTTCAATAAGTGTTTGTTTGTTTTTGTCCATCCCTTTATTTGAGGCCTGCATGGACTATAATTTAAGTTCTTTACCGCCATTGGGGTAAGAGGATCCTTGAGGGGCTTCCTCTGAAAAAAATGAGGAATAGTTTACATTGACTATGTCAGTCATTTGAGGTTAACCTAATAAAACGTGTAAGATTGATTCTGATAGGTTTCACTTTCTGCACTGCTATCTTACCTATAATACAGACTAATGCTGTTCTAAACTAAATCATATCTATCTATCAGCAAACACTCTCTCAGGTGGGGGGTTACATGGGTTGATAATTAGATCTAATGTGGATCTATTTGGGGGTCCTTGACATGAAATGTTTTGGCATACACCCCTGTGTATGCTGTACAAAATTACAAGCTAGCCAAGTGCTGACACCTAGTGTTCAGTACTTCTACTTACACTGTCATGTTATTACCATCATCTCACCATAATCAATTAGAATAATATTGATAATAATAGTGATATAATAACACAAATATTAACATGTGGACAACTTGCTTTCTCTCTCTCTCTCTCTCTCTCTCTCTCTCTCTCTTACAATATGAAATCAAATTTATATGAACATGAGGAAAAACAAATATGGGTATTCTCTGTTGCTAGTTTGGGTCAAGAAATCATCAGGAAATAAGCTTTGCTAAAGCACTGCTTATTTATTCACATTATCACAAATTACAAAGTATGCCACAACACAAAAAGCAACACATCTATTGATTAACTGATTAACAGTTAAATGACAAGAAGCTTAGAAGTATACCAAAATATACTGTTTAAAAATAGCTAGATAATTGCATTGTTATGAATATTATAGCATTAGAGTATGTTCTAAACTATCAAATTCAATGCTTACTTGCTATGCACTCACTAGCACCCAACTCCTATCTACCTCTATACTCTACCCCTAGCAGAAATTCTTGATGTTGTAGTAGCTCTGTTTGAACTGCAGGAGGCAATGTGTTCTTGAACATCTAATACTGATGGATACTTGAGCAACAAATGTGAATGTTGCATACTTCATCACCCTGGAAAAAGACATTCTTATCCTTAGTGGACTAGTCAAATAAACTGAGGAGTTCAGTGAAATATTTAATTCATTTCTTTTTCATGTTTGACTTCTCATTCTTTTCTCAAGAATGTAAATTAAACCAATTGTACATGAAAAGATTAAGGATCACAACCACAGCAACCAACCAATGAATAATAATAATATTTTATTATCATTGTTGTTGTTGTTGTTGTTGTTGTTGTTGTTGTTGTTGTTGTTATCACCATCATCTTCATAATTTTTCCCATGAATGCTCATTTGTACTTTAATTCCTTACTGTACTACAGCCATTTAAGTCTAAAGTACCTTAATCTATTTGCCTCTTCATATTCTCACCTGAATGATTTTACCAGTTCCACCTTTAATCCCCTTCATCCACCTCCTTTTCCTCCACTCCCTCTCACCCTTTAATCCTTCCTTGCCTTTACAAAAAACACCCCAGTCACATCATCGACCCCCACCCTCATGTCCTGAGGCAGCGTGTAAACCTCCAGCCTGATCAGAGTGTAGCCGCTCTCCTTCAAACTACCACAGACCTGGGCCTCGTCCAGCGGCACCACAGGGATCTTTACCCCCGGCCCCCCGAGGTAGTAGCTCTCTCCCAGGGCTCCGATGAGGAGAAGGTGGCCGCCGGGCCGCAGGAGCCTCCGGATGTGTCCCAGGGCGCGGGTGAAGGCGGCCAGGTCCGGGCTGACGCTCTCCAGGCAGAAGCAGGACACCACGCAGTCGGCCCCCGCGGAGGGAAGGGCGTCCGGGGACAGAGGCCGGGGGCAGTGCACATCGATAGGCAGGATGTCCGACACCACCAGACGTAGCCTGGCTGCTTTCTCTGTCCATGCTGAAGGCCTAGTAACATCATTGAATCAACCAAATCAGATATAGGCTAGTTGTGGCCTTTCTAAATGGCACAACAGTGCAATGCATTATACTGGCTTCTGAATCAAATGAACTCTTATCAAATCTCTTATCAAATTAACTTTTCATACACACAAATAGGATCACACCATGGGTTTCATTACAGTCACATTTAGGGAAGGCATCATGGCTCATCGATTAATGGGAGGACCAACATCAAATTGGTTTATCTAGGAACTGTGAGACCTTGTGACACTATAAGGAAGGTGATAGATGAGTGCTTAGTATTTTCAAACCACTCTCTAAAAATGAGGGTCTCACACCAAGGAAAAAGGAAGGGAAACTGAAAGGAATGAAGCAAGGAGGGAAGAAACTTCAAACTATTATATATATCTATGTGGGGGGGGAAGAAGTCACTTGATATTCATTACTCAATATTTCAATTTCATTTTGAAATTCATTTCATTAAAAAAAGGCTTCATAATATTCAGGGAATCAGGGAATATTTCATACTATTCCCTGACAAGTTATACTTTCATAACAGCTATTTTGTCTGAGAATATAAGAGAAGGGATCTGGTCGTACTGTCGTCCCTCCAGCTTGCAGACGTGCTGCAGGTAGGGCGTCCAGTCCAGGCTGCAGCCCCCCTGGCCCTGCAGCCAGCGCTTCAGCTCCTGCCGGTTCACCTCCAGGAAGTCTGTGAGGAGCACCTTGCCGAAAACCTCACAGCCGCTCAGCACCTGGTACAGCGTGGGACCTGAACCCACGTCCACCAGCAGCTCGCCACTCACATCGCCTGGGAGAGGTGGGGGAGAGAGAAAGAAAGAAAGAAAGAAAGAAAGAAAGAAAGAGGAGAGAGTGAGACAAGAGTTTTATTCCAAAATGGGCTGATGGCAAAAAAGCACAACTCACAATTAAATATCTTCGGCCCTTTCTTTACAAAACAGTTACATTTCAGATGATGTGATCATCCGTACTGTGGAACAACATTTTATCTAAAATTGATGTATAGTTTTGGGAATGAAACCGTTCATATATCTGTTTCAGACACAGAATGGCATCTGAAATTATGTCCTTTCATATAGAGAGGGGGAGAATAGAAGAAACCAAAACACTAAGGGGGGAATGTGGGGGGAATGGTTAGATATTGGATGTCAGCAAAATTAAAATGGTGCAAGAGGGATGCGTGGAATATAAAAGATAGACTGGAAACAGAATAGACTAGAAAGATAAAATGGAGGGTAAAATAAGTTGGAATTTAGATCTCTAAAACTTGGGTCTGGACAACTGCCGTTGCCTGCAGGAACAGAGAAAGGAACAGATGTGAAGCTTAAACAATAATCTATCTGACAAAAAAAAGAGAACGAGAGGGAGGGAGATGAAGAGGGAGAAGGGAAGAAAGGTTTGAGGAGAGGACAGCGGGTTACATTTGAGAAAAAGAGGGGGAGAACAAAGAATGATAGACAGAAGAAACAAAGAGTTGGCTCCAAAGCGAGCGATATCCACCATTTGAAATATTGCCATCAAAGTGATAGCTGGTGCGAAATTAAACTAAACATATTATAATTGAAAGCAACTATCTTCAGACATTTGCTTACAAAATAGTAACATTAGAGGATGTAACTGAAAGTATCTGATTTTTTAAATACTACAAAATGAACATCAGGTAATGATTTATTAATTTGATATAGCATTTTGGGATAAAGCATACACATACACACGTTCAATCCACTGCTCCAGCTCCTTACCTTCAGTGAAAGCTCTATGCAGGCAGGCCAGTTTCCACGGCACAATGCTGTCCTGCCGCTCAAAGTCAGCCCGCGGTGCAGTGTAGTTATACTGTAGATAGGAAACAGGGTCAAAGCCCTGGTAGCAGGCCGCCATAGCTGCCACACCATCTTCTGTTCCCTTCTCCATTCTCTCTTTTTCTATTCTCTTTAACTGTATCTCAGTTCTCTCTCTCTCTCTCTCTCTCTCTCACCCTCTTATCTGTTCTGTCCTTCAGGTGTACCACTGACTCCCTCAGTCCTAACATTATATACCTGCAGGTGTGTGTGTGTCTTTGTCTTTGTTTGTGTGTGTGTGTCTATGCTTTGGGCTAGTCTGAGCTCCACTGGCAGAGATAGTTATCCTCTTTTACCTGATAGCATTTGTTCTGTCCACTCTCCTTGCCCCGAGGCACTGATGCCATCATATCAGGGGGCTTTCTCCAACAGTAGACCCACTAATGGACACCGCATACCGCTTTCAGGCCTCTCACTCACCTCTCTCAGGCCCTCGCTATCTCCACAATCAGTATAAGGGCCTTTTACACTCAAACAACAGACCAGGTTTGTCATTGTCAATTAAGTGGGGATTTTTTTTTCTTGTTGTTTATTTGTTGTTTTTCTGTGGTGATGTCCATAGTGTTGCAGAGATGAGGGATGCTGAGTAGTAGCAAGGGATAGGCATAATTTATTATGTAAGGTTTGGACAGGTGATGTTAAGTTACAAAATAAAAGATTGTGATGGGGTGCAAAATGAGGCTGTTGCAGAAAATTGAGGGTGTTACTAATATAAACAATGCATTACCAGGACTAGATGTAAACTTAAATCCAATGTGAATAGATTGTACAGAAGAAGCAAATGATAAGATGAAACCGTGATATCTTGGCAAAAAACGTATTTAACTTGTAAAGAACATGAAAATCTAAAGAAAATGGGTTTTAGAACACATACACACAGGGTTGGTAACAGTAACAGATAAAAAGAATACAAAAATGGTAATTGTAATCCATTATAGTTATTATGAATAACACTAATCACATAAATAGGTAACATTATTTAAATTGGTCTGTAAACTGGAATGATTTTTTGTGTAACTGCATATTACATAAACATATATATGGATGTTGGAGACAAAGTAATCCAAAGTAGTGGAAAGTAATCAGAATATGTCACTGATATTTATACCGGTATTATCTGGGATTATATAACTGATTATAATTTTAAGCAGATAATCAGTTCAGGCAATCAGGTAATCCTAATTTCCCAATATGGCATGCTAGCACAACAGGAAAACTGTAGGGGGCTTACAGCCAACTTGGTCAATTTTCCTATCTCCCAGATCCCCTCCACATGACATAATAACCACATTTACTGTAAAGAGCTACAGAGTAATGAAGACCTCTGCAACAAGTTTGTACACTGGTTGTTCACCTTTAAAATGCACCTCAAACTTACACCAAACTCACAGATATATTATGGTATTTTTTTGCTCTGGGTCAAATCATACTCATTGCCACTTTAAAATTGGCTTCTAAAATTCTGAAACCACTAGCCACTGTAGCCAGCTGACAAAACATTGAGCTTCTTTCCCTGATTGAATTAATTTTGCCATCTATTCCCAGCACATCCCAAAGCAGCTGAACCTATGTGGAATGTAGCCATGCAGTAATCAAAAGTGTTTTCCCCAGCGGTCTCCGTAACACCTCTCTCATCCCTGGCAGCTGACCCACAATCCCCAGCCGGCTACGTGCTCATCAAACACACACACACACACACACACACACGCACACACTGCACAATGACCCTCTTCACACCCCCAAAACATTACACAGTGTCCAAGGGAGACAAGGTATTTTGGACACATGATATGAAATTCTGGCACGCGACACTGTTGATATTAGGATATTTGGGGATCACAATCACGAGAGCCAGACTGAGTAAACAGGGTCAAGAGGTTTGTTTCCCAGTGTTGCACACAATTTATGATGCGACAACATACTGGATTCCTTTGAACTTCACTTCTGATTCCTCAAAAATTCAGTGTTTGTGGTTTGTGGACAGAATTTTGATTGTGAAACCTGGAAGTCACTCTTGGTCCACTCTTGAAACACAAATGCTCAGATCTCTTTCTTCATTTTTTCTTACTGTCAATTCCTTGTAGTGCACCAAAGAAATGCTCTTTTATTGTGTGACAGGATGAATCAAACAGATTTATTTATTGCATGTAGTAAATCACTTGTGTAACCTTATTATTGCATGTATCCACAGTGTGCCTTAACTTTTAAAATGTTTACAGAACAGAACGTCTTATTTTGCTTGTTTTTTACTTGCAGTTTTTTTTTTTAATTTTCTAGTGTCTGGGTTTTGAATTGTGTTCCTTCCTGTGCTGGACCAACAATAAATCCTAACTATACTACATGGAACTTAGGGTTCTCATGTTTTATTGGTTCATATGCTGATTGTTGTCCAGGATCTTCTTGAAAAAATCCTGTGTAGTCTCTCTGTATAGTGTGTGTGAGGGCTCACCAAAACAGGATTAGCATTGTCTAACGTATTAGTTTTAATGATCAGAGAGAACAGTGGGGCCTTGGCTGGAGAGAAACCTGACCAGATGCACAGAAACATGGAAGCTGGGTCTAAGTCAGCCTCTTCAACCTACGACCCATGCAGGCCACTATCGAAACTTTAATTGCTTTAGTCTGCCCGCTGCAAATCTCACTTGGCTATGTTGTCTAGTGTGTTGAGAGTATGGGATGGTGTGAATCCAAGGTCAAGCATAATGGCAGCAGCCTTGTGAGCTTTGGATAGGTAAGGTGAGGGACAGGAGCATGCAGAGGGTAACTGGCATAACTCCACACCATACATTTCATCTGCATAAAGCCAGGCATGGGATTCATAATAGTCACTTTTTTTTTTATTTTGTTTTTATGAACAGTCATGGACATGGTGTTTTGCTGGGAGAGTTTGCTAAGCCTTTCCAGCTTCTGCAGATGGGAATCAGTGTCCAAAATGGTGCTGTGACTGTAGCGTTTACAGTGATTATAAGTCGCTATTATTGGTCTTTATTGTAGTCTAATGAACTGTGAACTGTGGTTTTCCCAAACAATATAATTTGCTTAAAATCCTTGTAATTGATACAACCTGTAATTATTCAAATAAAAGCTCTATTAGTGTACAGCTATTAAATTGGTAGGCCTCTACCAAGGGGCCCTGTGGTAAGGTGTGGTGCAGGTTGTCCCAACTTGTACCAGTAGTAATGATAGATGAAATTTATTCTTGTGATTTGTGGGGTGTTCTCTGTGGCTGATATGTACAGTTGATTGTTTGTTACCTGTAGAATACATCAGTGATTGCTCCACCTTCCAGTTGGGAGTATTCTTTATTTAGATGAGAATATATATGCATTTATATCTCTCCCTGATATAGATGTGTTAGTCAAAACATCTTGGCTTTTTAAATTTCCCAAAAGGGACTACCCAGTGAATAACGTCTTCTTAATAATTTGTCATAAGGGAGAGTTGCCTTGGTACCTTTACAAGTAAACAACTATAATATACATAGATTTGTTGCTTGGTATACCCAGCTAAGCAGGCAGGGTAAATACTGGATGTATAGATTTTATGTTTACTTTAGATTTAAAATAAATGTGCATTAATCAGCTGATTCACATGCAGTAACATTCGTTTCTTCTATACCCTCAGATAAAATGTAAATTCAGTTCATGTCATAGTGTATTCAAGGACATGAAACTGAAAAAATGATGTGCAGGCTTTAGCTTATGTAAGGATCTGGTAATGAGAATTAACAGAACGTGTTGTATGGTCTACATTTAAAGCTTCCATATGGACTGTTTCCATTTTGAGCTTGGTCTATCCAAATCTGGGTACATCCCGTTATATTCCAAGTCCAAACCAACAGCTGCAATATTGTTTATGTCCTATAGCACACTGGAAATCTTAAAAATGTGGAAAGACCGGGGCCAAGACCCAAGCCTGGAAGGCCTTTGTGCCAACCACACAAAGCCTTTTATACATGATAATGAGCAAATCCCTCTTCAACAGTTAAGGTAATAAATGTAATGGAAAATAATGTTTCTTCAAAAGAAAATAAATGTTCTTTCATATTTTTAGTAAAGAAAACAAATTGCATTGAGACAAGCAGGGAATGGGGAGTTTTTATTACAAACACATGAACAATCAAAGCTCATCGAGCAAGGTTATTAACCATTCACAACACAAAGTTACAATGACACAATTTCCACACTCAAGTTAGAAGAACTGTTGCATTGCAAACAAAAATCTGTTTATACAGAATGGGGAGGGGCTTTCACAGACAATGAGGAATCAGTTAACAGAAACCACCTTTCAACCACAACCTGACTGACAACCTGATTGATGACAGAGACAATTTGAGAAATTAATGACAGTTCTTCCTCAAACAGAAAACAGTTGACACTTACTCAACCAGAAAAAATGAACTGATTGGGGTATGGTTTGCCTAAATATTTCAGTGCTTAGCAAGAAATAAAACATCTTTAACGGATCTACTTAACCACTACAAAACACACATGCTACATTTTGAGACACACTTCATTCGCAGTACATTCCAAAAGCAGAGGCAACAGTTGGCATTAAAATATTTTCATCTCTCCTGCTCTCTCTGTTCCTACTCTCTTCTCCCCCTTCTTGTCCCATCTCCTTCCCTTGTCCACACTCAGCCTCTGTATACTTTGTGGGATAGCTCTCTGCCCAGGCACTTTGGCATCTTGGTCACCCACATCACAGCCTTCCTCTCAGTGGGTAACTCTCTGCCAAGGCTTGCCCCCACCACGGCTCTCTTCGGCAGGGTCACACACCATACTTCGTCCTGGATATGCGTCGAAGGCCGTTGCACCTTAGCCCCCATGGCAGAGGGGGTGGAGCCAGGCCGGTGTGGGCTTGTGGCTCTGTGTGTTTCGGGGTCCAGGGGCCCCTTGCTGATGGCCCCAGAGAGGCAGCGCTGCAGCAGCCTCCTGGCCTCACACTGTCTGAGCAGGCTGTGTCTCCCAGAGCGCTCCACCTCCATTACTGTCTGCCTGTTAGAGGGTCAGAGGCCATCGTAAAATGATCCTCCGCCTTCACTGGATAATGTTGTTCGCATGTAATATTATCCCAACATTCTATTTACTTCATTTAATTTCTTCATTTAACTTCGTCTACTGACATTCACCATGTAGACTTCCAATGCACAGACTTGCACACACACACACCTACACAGACACACACACACACACACACACACACACACACACACACACACACACACAGAAGCGTGCACGCATACACAATCATAGATGCATGCAAACAAGTCTTTATCACTATATTTACACTGTGGCGTCAGTTCTTAATTATTATCCAGTTTAAGTGTGTGTGTGTGTGTGTGTGTGTGTGTGTGTGTAGGGGGTGGTTGAGACTAGGGCTGCAACTAACGATTATTTTCATTGTCGATTAATCTGTCGATTATTTTCTTGATTAATAGATTAGTTGTTTGGTCTATAAAATGTCAGAAAATGGTGAAAAATGTGGATCAGTGTTTCCCAAAGCCCAAGATGACGTCCTCAAATGTCTTGTTTTGTCCACAACCCAAAGATATTCAGTTTACTGTCATAGAGGAGTAAAGAAACCAGAAAATATTCACATTTAAGAAGCTGGAATCAGAGAATTTTGACTTATTTTTCTAAAAAAATTACTCAAACCGATTAATCGATTATCAAAATAGTTGGCGATTAATTGAATAGTTGACAACTAATTGATTAATCAATTAATCATTGCAGCTCTAGTTGAGACCATCACTAACCTGTGGCAATGCTGTGGTATGAGGCTGAGGCTCTGCCAGTGAGCGCTGTAGTTCTGTCCTCTCTGCCAGTCCTCCTCCAGGACGCTGCAGTGCAGCTCAGCTGTGCCTGCACCGCCCACACTGCACATCCCTCCTGCCTGTCTGCCAGTTAGGCAAGATTAGATCAGTCGGGAAAGTCAGGAAAGTGTCTGATTATCTGTCTCAGAGAGTAGAACTTGCTCACTGTCTATTGCTCCCAAAAATATAATTAATTTTCGATCAGGCCATAGTAACGTTTCAAGCCATTTTATGCTTCTTCTCAGGCATACAGAAAATATCAATAAGTTTCAGGTATTCTCTTCTATTTAACATATTGGCTTCACCTTCATCACGTCCATCGTGACTGTTTATTTACTCTAAGTAAATAAACAAACACAACAGACAAATTTGGATAGTAGCTTCACAGTGCTATGTGTTTCATATTGATAAATATCAATATATCATTGTCAAATTGTGATACCTTGGTATAATCACAGTAAACAAATGAGACCATGGTCATGGTTAGTAGCCTCTCTCTCCCGCAAGTGTTTCTCAAAATGAGAAACATGAACCCCATTGCTTCTTGTCACAAAGAGGATGTTGCTACTTGCTTGAGCTAAAAAACTCTTCCTGCTTTGTGCCATAAAGCAATATCCCTTTGTGCTGTAAAGTAATCCAGGCGATTTCAAAATTGTATCCATTTCGACACAATGTAAAATACAATGTGGAGAGCTGTAGAAGCTGTCAATCTTCTTGCAGATGGTCTCATTTGTTCAACTCAATCATACAAATGTCTCAAAATTAATGTTGTAATGATGTTAACATGCTACATGTAGCACATTTAAATGAAAAACCAATAATTTCTTTATTGTTCTGCAAAAAAACTGAAACTAAAAAAAAAATTAAAATAACTGAATGTTTCAATTAAAAAAAACACTTAATGGAACACTTACTGTTCTTTCCACCGATTTTTCTTTCTGCTGGCTATTTATATTGCTAGTATCTGTTCCTATTCACTTCTGTCAGTCTCTGGCTTTGAAGTTCGCTTCTGTCAAAACTTTTCCACAGACGGATTTTGCTCTGCTAGGAGTCAGTGAAGCTGCTCTGATCTTTTCTGCTCCTCTGTAGTGGATAAACGGTCAGCTTGGCTGGACTTGGTTGAGTGTGGGGGGGTTTATATGATTGTGTGTCTGTAGTTATTTTAGAATGGCTCTGCTGCCACCTGGACAGTTCTGACATTGGACACCAATCCACTAGCTGCCACTCTGACTGTGGAGATAATGAGAGGGGGATAATGCCTAAAGCCTAAACACACATACATACACACATACACAGCCTAACATCAACTCATTCAGACACAAAGCCTCATATGCACATATACATGACTCAGATGAATATACTTAAGCATGTACACACACACACACACACACTTGACAGATAATGAAAAAGAGATTGACAGGGGAGACCGAATCCTCCTAAGCTCTCTGCACCCTTCCACCCCATTGCTTCAACCCTAATCACCACTGCTGGAAACTTAAGCCACATCCAAACAACACAAACACACACTCCATTCTCTGACAAGACTGTATGTGTGTGTGACAAGATGGTCAGACAGATATACCAGCCTCCAAAGTCCATCTCCAGGCCTTGTGAAATCTCCCTTTTAGTTTTTCTGTCTAGTCTGCTCTAAATATACACACTGTAGGTTTCTGCTAATCATCTGCTCTAATGCAACAATATCAAACAGTCAAACCTTAAATATTTGTTGTTCCAGAGACACTGGATCAAAAATCAAGGACAAATTCATGTAATTCACTGTACATAACAACTCTAATTAATGGTAAACATAGAGGAGGGGTTTCATTTTTACACTGGGTTCCATATGAAATTTCAAAATCATGTTAGTGGCATATAAGGCACCCCAAAAGCTTCAAGTTTAAAAAAAATTCTGCCAAAAGAATGGGTATGTGCTTAACTTCTAAATGGCTCTATATAATCTGCTACAATTTCTTGTCTAATTGCATGAAATTTTAATATGAATGGTTAGTAATGAAATTAAACAAATAAACAGAAAATGAGACACACATATTTACTCCCCTGTCACTTAAATGCAGACTGTAGAATCTAATGAGCAACAAGAGCTGTATTTCTGTTGTAAACATAAAAACACACTGATGAATTAATTCAATTAATGAATTCAATTGATGGGAGTAAGGAGGAAATGAAGAGACCTGCAGTAAGTAAAAGGAAAAAAGTCAATTAAAGGGTTGAGCAGGACAGAGACACCCCACCCACACACACACACCCACACACACCCACACACACACACACACACACGCACACGCACACGCACACGCACACGCACACACACACACACACACACACACACACACACACACACACACACACTACATCTAGATAGAGGATTAGCAGAGCCAGGTAAGAGTCAGTTCCTACCCCTGAGTCAGAGGGAGATTGAGAGATAAAAGAGGGAAGAGGAGGCAGATAAAGGGTATACAGCCACAGAAAGCAGAACAACAGAAAAAACAACAGGACAGATATAATGGAATAATACACATTTAGCCAGAGCCACAGGAGACAATTTATTTATCTAGGGTTTTAGTGGCAGAGGGAGTCTGACGATTTCATTCAACTCTTCTCTGGGTTACTTTTTACTTTTTACTTTACTTTACTTTTTTAATATAACACATATATTGCAAAGTTTTATGAGGCCTTGTAATTTTCCATATAATTCCATTAATGTAACTGGAAGCTATCAAAAAAGAGCACAAATTAATAAAAAAAAAAAGCAGTTAAATAAACAGCAAAAGCATGGGTAGTTGGGTCCTACATCCTTTGCTTCCTATCAGTCTCAGATTAGCTAATTGATAATAATCAAATAAGTATTATCAATAAAACTGAGCTACTATTATTAATGTTAAATGTTAAACTGTGGTGGCCCTCTAAAATGTGTAATAAAATAGGCAACATAAACATATTGAGTACCATACTCAGAACAGGCATGTAGAGTTTGTTGAAATTTGAAGTCTTTATATATATATAACACAGATAATAAAATCACTGTGTGACCTACTTGATTATCAGAGAGAGAGAGAGAGAGAGAGAGAGAGAGAGAGAGAGAGAGGGACAGAGACAAAAAATAAAGCTGTACAAATATAAAACAGATCTATCCTGTTGTGGACCTGCTCTTTTCTTCTTGTGCCATGCCATTTAATGTACTTGGCACTTAATGTACTTTTAATGTACATTTAACTTCATGTGCCATGCCAATAGGTTCTGAGTCACCTATTGCCAAGAAATGTACTTCTCTGCTCACTATCCAAAACAATGCATATTGCTTGACAACGTGTACAATTCAAAACAAATGCATCTCATCTTCTATACTATTCATGTGCAAGACATAGCATATGGCAGTCTCCAACACAACTAACCACTTTCAATACTGAGCAGAGTCAATAATCTAACCACTCTACGTTATGCACATAATAATCTTTTATTTTCATACAGTCTTTATATATTGATTTCCCAGTGCTTCTCTGAACTACACTATAATAAATATATTACACTATAATTCTATATTTCTGCCATGTTGAAAGTAAGCTCTATGATGCTATCTAGTGGTCAAATTGTTAATGACATAACCTATGCTACAGTGTGCAACATTTCAGGGTTAAAGTCACCAAAGAACTATATAGCCTAAGTAAAGTTGCATTCAACAGCTTTCTTTGTTATTATGGTTATTTGTTTCTGTTTTAAGATCTTAAAATAATTGTAAAACTATTTTTTGACAATGATGAGCATGAATCTGACCATAAATCCATTATTGAAAGAAAAACATTGTCAGGGAAGCATAAAATGGGACAAAAGTAGTGAAATCCAGGTATCACTGGGGAATGTGGGTTGAGATGTCCGTTTTTTCTCTCAACCATCTGTGCTAAGCAGCCTATACAGACTGACAGTATAAAGCAACTATATCCCAACCTCATCCCAAACTGGACTCTGCCTTGTGTTTGATACCTCTGAACCTAGTGAGTGGGCATCAAATTAACCAGCAAAATTAAAGTTGTAAAATAAAAGCCATTAGAACCCAGCTGGAAAAATAATCCGCTCGCTCCATCTCTGTACATGGGATCGTTGCTATCATGATGTTATCCACTGTGTAATGTCATGTGTGTCATGTGTTCTAGCCAGGTCTGCGGCAAAGAATAGAATAAAAAAAGCTTTGAAAGGAAAACTTTAAAACACAATAACTGCATGGTCCCATGTCATTGTGATGGGCATGGTCAGCATTCACAGACCTGAAAGACTCGCATATTGACTTGCAATTATGAAGACTTACAGTAAGACTTGCAACTTGTCCTGAAAGACTTGTGACTTGACTTGACTCAAGTGACTTGAGACTTGACTTGGACTTGCAAAAGACTTAAAAACAGTAGTTATAATAGCTGGACCATAAACACCTGTAGCCACACACAAACGGTGACTGCTGTTTGAATAGACGCATCACTTCAGTAACATTTAGCACACACACACACACACACAATGTTATGGTATCTGTGGGGTGGGGTGGGAATAATAAACTCTGTTGAATAATTTGAATTGTATCCGTCTTAAGTTCTCATTGTCAGGCAAGCAACCAGGACCCAAGAGCAGAAGTGGAGACAGGTAGCAGGAGTGAACAATGCTGATTTATTCCAGCAAGCAGGCAGGCAGGCAGCCAGGTACAGGATACAGAGAGGCAGATAAACTTACTATACTGGCAACAACAGCTAACAGCTAAGTACATGAGACAGACTGGAATTGCAAGCACTGAGTATCCGGGGCGACAGTTATATATATATATATATATATGTAGGGGAGTGATGAGGATCAGGTGTGTAGACTGATGAGAAGAATGGAATCAGGTGTGCAGGTGGAGATCAGGCTGGTAGTTGGAAGTCCAGTTTGGCGCCCTCTGGTGGATGGAACTGGAGCTGTGACACTCATTACTTCTCTTCTGGATTATATTGTAATGTGCTTTTACATTAGCTTACTCTCATGTGACTTGGTAGATGTGGAAATGTAAGTTAATGGAGCATTACAGCTCCACAATACAATGGGAGTGGTCTTTAAACAAGAGAATGTAATATGTATGCAGTCGTGCACGTTTCATGTAGGATAGTTGGTTGTGTTGATCTTTACTTCATTGGTAAGATTAATTGTGTTCAAAATTTACGCCTACATATATCACTTGTCACTTAGCATTTTCCTTTTTGGTGAAGGTAATTTAGTCTGTCTTTTACTGTATTCAAGAAAGCTCAACAGTGATGCCAAAGTCTGTAGAATTGCAGGAAATGCATTTAAAATTAGTAACATTTTGCCCATTACCTCTAGAGCTGAAAATTAGTTGCAAACACGTTACAAAAGCGGCTTTTCTAACGAGGACCTTTATTATGAAAGACGTGGCGGGAAATTCTAACTTCCGATCATTTTCCGGCTTTCACCGGCTGGCCTGACGCACTTCCTGCCACATTCATCGCCAATAACAAGGAGCATTCCCTGCAGAAAGGAGATTTGTAATTTAATGTCGACCGATAGGCTACTGGGTAATTAACAGCTGACCCTGTACCGCAACTTCCATTTACGAGTCGTGAAATTACCTTTGAGCAAAACGGACATTTACACGTGCTGCAAGCTGCGCTGACAGTTTCATCAGCAGCTCCATTCATTTAGGGGAGGAGTCGTGCCAAGGCCGAGCCCACCGGCTCAAACTTGGTGGAATAAACTGCTGTGAGAGGAGCTTGCCAAAGAAGATGGACAAGAAGACTCAATAGAAGACATTGCACAGGGAAAAATACAAGACACACTGAAACCTGAGGACTTTAAGTAAGATTATTTGTGTTTAAGTAAGAAGAATAAACGTTATTTTACCAGTGAACCACTAGGATACTTAGCCAATCCTCTTAGCTGTGCATGTAATGGATAAAAGGGATCACATTTGATGTTGCCTTTTGCCCATAACACTTTTCTCTGATTGGTCAGTGCAAAAGGAAAGGCAGATTTCACAGTTCCATGTCTATGATGCTGATGGCTTGACAGTCATCTCTCTCTCTCTGCCTTTGTGTTTCTTACTCTCTCTCTCTCTCTCTCTCTCTCTGTCTCTGTGTCTCTCTCTCATCCAGTAGTTGTTAGAAGTGGGACTAATTAAGTTGACCATGCTGTTGCGGAGGCTGTCCCTGTGCTCCAGGCTCACCAGACCACTGACGCAAGGCAAGCCATGCTAGATTGTCATATCACATGTATAACCTGGTTGTCATGCGTAACACACAGCCAGAGGTGCTATATTTACATGTAGTAAGCACTGGATATATGAGTCATCCTGCAGCCTGAAGTGTGGAACAATAAAACTTGTGAGAGGATCTGTTTGTAATATTAAGGCTCTGACTGTGAATTAGTTAGTTAAGTTGGTGTTTGTTTGTTTGTTTTCTCATGGAAATAGATAAAAAGTTCCTGACCTAGAGCTAAGCTGCAATCTCTTTAACACGTTGACATAGTCAATACAGTCTGGTCAGGCTGGAGGTGGTGCATTCCATGCCGGTAGGGAGTTTTCTGACCCATTATGTACAACAAGATGACATCTGCTTCTCTCTCTCTGACTCTCTCTCTCTCTCTCTCTCTCTCTCTCTCTCTCTCTCTCTCTCTCTCTCTCTCTCTCTCTCTCTCTCCCTCTCTCTCTCTGTCTCTCTCTCTTCCTCTCCCTCTGTCTCTCTCTCATGCGCTTCATTGCTCCAGAGGGATGTGTGTTGTCAGCACTGGCTTTTCTGCTTGCCGTGCTGATGTGGCAGTTTGCAGGCTGTGATTTTCTGTTTCCCAGGTTACACAGGGATTTAGGGGAGGGCTCAATCATGTAATCAATGAAACAGAAGCCCAGCAAAACATGTGTGTTTGCACAATTGTCTGTTTGTTATGTCTTGTGTCTTGTTTTGGCACAAGATCCATAGAATAGTGTGCATTGCATATACATTATATGCATATGATTGTGTGTGTGTGCCACTGGTGGTAGCCTAATCCTAGTTTGGTTTTTAAAGCACAATTTGGAATCAGTGTACGGTGTCACCCAGTATGATTTGGCTTTGTTTATTTTGTTGGATTGGTAGTTTTTCACTCTCAAATTGACTCACTTAGTATTTCATGGACCAACAGTCGGTGACAGTGTGTTTACAGTGTCTTTCGTGGCTGTAAATTGATCTTCTTGGCCTCATGTAAATGTGAACATATGCTTGGTATTGTTTGTAAACATTGGAGAAAGCTAACATGAACTTTGAGTCATGGTAACTAAGATTATGCGTACAGTATAATAAGCAGAACCCATAAGTAGAAACCTCTGCTCAAAAAAATCCAGTTGGGTTTTATAAGTTAGAGCATTTTCCTTGGTCTGAGTAAAATAATGACCCACAGCAATAAAATGGAGTCTGCTTTGACTTTCTTTTCAATGAAAGATTCCCTATCAAGCATTTTATCTTTTTGTGTTCAGGCCACAATTCCATTGTTGCGCAATTTTGTTTCTCCATACATCCTGACATGAATAACATTGAAATGGGTGACAAAGTGAGTTGACCTCATTAAGCGGTGGGGTAACATCAGAGGGTAACTTATCCCCCTACACAGTTCTCCTGGGAAGGGCCCATGGCAGCTCCTTTGCCCACCGTGGTGAACTGCGCCAGGCTAAGAGGATCGTGGTGAAGCTGGGCAGTGCGGTGGTCACCCGCGGCGACGAATGCGGCCTGGCGCTGGGGAGGCTGGCCTCCATCGTGGAGCAGGTGAGGAGCTAATTACCAACCAGAGCTCTGCTTATACAGTATATTGCAAAAATCTAAAATCAAAGAATCTCTAGGTCCTGTCATAAAAAAGCTGTTGACATAATGCTTCCATGCAATTCTCCCACAAGTTTGTACTGTTAAGGCTGGATATTAACAATGAAATTAGACAAATAGTAAGTGAAAACATTAAAGGGATACTTGGACATTTTAAATTTTAGTTATACAATTTTTTTTACACAATGGGGAAAAAAGTTTCCACATTCATCCTTTCATCTTACCTGATATAAAGTATCCAAAATGTCTGGATAAGGAAGAGAGTCAACAGGAATTTAAAGCCTTGAGAACTTTTGTTTCAGAGTTCATGATATGTAAACTCATAACTGAATATTACATGATTTTCCTCATCCACTTGCTGCATATTTAGCATTCTTTGGCCTGATGACTGACTTGACAGAAGAACTGCTGTTCATGTTGATATGTGGGCCAGCTCACAATCGTGAATATTTATAAGAATACTAGTAGACCAAGGAGACTCATAACATGCACGCATAGCAGACTTAGCTCTAGTATCCAGCATCCTCTATTCACAAGTCTTGCCGCTTCCCGTCTTACATGTAACAAACAGGAAAGTTATAAAAGCAGAAAACGTTCTCACCCTGGACAGAGAAAATAAATACCCTTAATGCAGCCAGGTGTGCTCCATACTGTAGCTCCTAACTGGTTGTGGTGTTGTCCAGGTGGCCATGCTGCAGAACCAAGGAAGGGAGATGATGATCGTCACCAGTGGAGCAGTGGCCTTTGGCAAACAAAGACTGAGACACGAGATCCTGCTGTCCCAGAGTGTCCGGCAGGCCCTGCACACCGGACATAATCAGCTCAAAGACATGGTATGTATGGATGAGTGGATGTACATGGATGAATGTGTTTAGTTTTACAAGGACGAATCGAGCAAAATGTGGAACACTTGAGAATGCAAAGCAATAACTATATAACTGTTTTGCCGGGGTTTGCCAGGAAATCCAGGTTCTTTGGTTTTAGCAGTTGATCTGTGTGTGTGTGTATGTGTGTGTGTGTGTGTGTGTGTGTGTGTGTGTGTGTGTGTGTGTGTGTGTGTGTGTGTGTGTGTGTGTGTGTGTGTGTGTGTGTGTGTGTGTGTGTGTGTGTTGCAGTCTCTGCCAGTCCTGGAGGCCCGGGCCTGTGCTGCGGCTGGACAGAGCGGCCTGATGGCCCTGTATGAGGCCATGTTCACCCAATATAGCACCTGCACTGCGCAGGTACGTATATACTCACACACAAAGTAATCACTTTGAATAACAATGTCTATAATTGGCTTTAATTATCCTTGAGGGAAACGCCTCTGTGCTCTTCTCTTCTAAAACCTCTGCTCCCCTCCCTCCTGTCCCTTCTCAGGTCCTGGTGACAAACCTGGATTTCCACGACGACCAAAAGAGGCAGAACCTGAACAGCACGCTGCAGGAGCTGCTGCGCATGAACATCGTGCCCATCATCAACACCAACGACGCGGTGGTGCCCCCGCCCGAGCCCAACAGTGACCTGCAGGGGGTAAATGTGGGTACAGACACCATGGGGGCGACGGTCGCTACCGCTGGTGGTGGTGCATGCAGCGGCGGCAGAGGTGCTGACGGGGATGGCAGAGAGAGTCCAGTTTGGTGTTAGCTAGCCGTTATCTGCGACATCCTCTACCTACACCACACACACACACACACACACACACACACTGATACACCTCTGCCACCCTGGTACGCCTCGTCAACTCCGCCCCGAATCCTTAAGGCATGTGCATGCAGGGAGGGGATAGAGGACAGTGCATGCAGGGAGCGGGACTAACCTACGGAGGTAGACGCCTCCTTCGTCCGTTCTTCTGCAAAAGTAACTAACAAATATCCGGTCTTGTAGATGCTATTCCTACCTCACTCAGTGCTTACAATTTAGATGCATCATTGCTACTAAGTGTTACCACTAGCTTTTCTATTCAAACATCCCCATTACACAGTTTCAATACAAAATACAAGTAAAATGCCATGTGATACCACACTGTCTGTTTGGGAAATGTCTCCAACATAACAACCTAGTGAAATGTAAAAAAAAAACATAAGGTATAAGTATAAGAAGAATAGAGAATAAGAAGTAAGAATGGAGTTTGGGCCAGCTCTATTCTTGTGGTACTGTGAGGCATCATTCATCTGAAAACGACCAACTTATTACAGTTCTTTGTCTATAGGATTCAGTTTAAAATCAAAAAATTGTTTGCACTAGTGTGATAGTCAGGATTGTGTAATGCATTTTTCTCCATTTAAGTGTCTCATTCAGTCGGAAATGCTAACCTGGACTTCTGGACAGTCAGATCTAAGCTCAGTAATAAAAGTGAAAGCTGTACACATCTATAATAAGAGTGTAGGTGTTTCTTTCTATCAACTTACCTCCAGCACTTTAGAAAAGCCTCAGTGGAAAGAATGAGTACACAGCTGATTTTCTGCTACTACTGCTCTGTCTGAGAGGCTCACATCAGTGATTTTCCTAGGTGATCAGCATTAAGGACAACGACAGTCTGGCGGCACGGCTAGCTGTGGAGATGAAGGCCGACCTGCTGATCGCTCTGTCTGACGTGGAAGGTATGTGCGTTACCACAACAACAGTCTGGGTCAAACTGTTAGGTAACAACACCATCTGCCTCCACTCTTCACCGGAAAAAAACAACACCAAGGGTCAACTGAGAGTCGTATGAGACAGACAAATATAGAACTGCTGCCTTCTTGTTTGACACTGATGCTGATGGGGTTGACAAGAGGTGTGTGTGTGTGTGTGTGTGTGTGTGTGTGTGTGTGTGTGTGTGTGTGTGTGTGTGTCTGTGTGTGTGTGTGTACATCAGGGCTGGTAGTCAAATATTGGAGTACTTTTGGCATGAGAAAGTTGAGACTAAATGTTTTGTCTGTAGCTAATAAATTGCTTTTTTATTTATATTTTGAATTGAAAGAGAAATGATCCAGATGCTGGTGTTCATGTTAGCGAATGGTTTCAGATTATGTGTGTATGTTGGAAGGTATATACTTTATGTTCTCTGCTATTGAACATATAAGTTATGTAAGAATCATCCGTCTCTTAGGACTGTACAACAGCCCCCCTGGAACAGATGACGCTAAGCTCATTGACATCTTCTACCCCGGAGACCAGCAATCCATCACCTACGGTACAAAGTCCAGAGTTGGGCTCGGAGGCATGGAGGCCAAGGTACGCACTCACTCCATTACATTGCAAAACAGTGTTTATTTACTTTTAGATTAAAAGCCTCATCTTTGAAGACTTTCATCAGACTTAGTCTCCGTGGACAGAGGTCATGTTTTTATTGGAGGAAGTGTAGTGCCTCTCTTGTACCATGGATTGTTGAACTTTTATTGTTGTAGCTCGACCTTTACATGAGACTGTGGATGAAATATTTTCCAGAGTGACTTATATTGAGTGCAACAGTAGAGTAGGCTTCAATCCTTATATCACCAAAATTACAAGCAACCAAAAATGAGAACTGTAAATGTCAGGGCCTAGTGCCCTACAATATTCCCATGACCATGATCAATTAAGAGCAAATGCCTATGAAAAGGAATAGAATAAGTGCTGAGAGAGAGATAGAAGGGATTTATTTGTTTGTTTGGCTCACAAATAAGAGTGTCTAGAGAGAGGATGTATTTGTTATCAAACTGTTAGAAACTGCAAACAGTTTATTTCACATCATGTGGCATTTGTTACATAGCAAGGAAAAATGTTATTGGCACTTCAGGTAACCATGGAAAACAAATAGTTGAAGTTAGCTGTAAGCTGCTGCTCATCAGTATGGGCACTTCATGGCTACTATGTGACAAGTGCTTAGTGAAGTGGGAGAACAAACCAGCATATAAAATGTCACAGTGTCCTTTTATGTATCGTCACGTTTTGACATTTATGTTGAATCTGAGTAATTTATCCGTATCGCAACTCCAGGTCAAGTAGAGACTGAAGAGATCTTGATACTGGAATGAAATTGAACTCTCAGCATTTAACTCAAAAGTTGTGAATAATGACACATTATAATTTCAATGTTTTGTGTGTGTGTATGCAGGTAAAGGCTGCCCTCTGGGCGCTGCAGGGCGGCACCTCAGTAGTCATCGCCAATGGCACCCACCCCAAGGTGACAGGCCACGTCATCACTGACATCGTGGAGGGCAAGAAGGTGGGCACCTTCTTCTCCGAGGTCAAACCTGCGGGTGAGTTCACCTGGGTTGAATTCTCTCTCTCTCTCTTTCTCTCTCTTTTCTCACATCAGTATGCAATCATTCAAACCTTGTGGTGTCCATTGCTCTGTGTGGACTGTGGTCTGTCCTGTCCCTGTCCCTCCACCAGGCCCCACTGTGGAGCAGCAGACAGAAATGGCTCGTCACTCTGGAAGATCTCTGGCATCGCTGCACCCAGACCAGGTTGCACATCACAACATTATACTATATGAGAACAAAAATCCACTCTGAGACGGTGTGTGTAGAGTTAACTGACCGGGACTGGGAATGATGAGTTAACATTATCAGTATTTTTAAGGATTTCAGTTTCTTTGGACATATCATTCTCATTCATTTCTAATGAGCAATGATTATATTCTTTGCTTTTTCCTGCTTTTTATGTTATTGATGATCTCCCTGAATGAATCACAAAGTTTTCCTTTGTTTTTGCCAGCAGCAAAAGATGAAGCAGTCTATTTCTCTGTTTATTTTTATTTCTAAAAAAAAACATATATACTGTAGGTTGGAAACAGTCATCATTAAAAAAGTAATACGTAGAGATAACTTCATAGTCCAACGTTTACTTTCATCAAACGTAGAGAAACACTGACTTCTTTGCTTTTTCCTGCTTTTTATGTTACTGATGATCTCCCTGAATGAATCACAAAGTTTTCCTTTGTTTCCTTTCTTACATCTTTTGCCAGCAGCAAAAGATGAAGCAGTCTATTTCTCTGTTTATTTTTATTTATAAAAAAAAACATATATACTGTAGGTTGGAAACAGTCATCATTACAAAAGTAATACGTAGAGATAACTTCATAGTCCAACGTTTACTTTCATCAAACGTAGAGAAACACTGCCCTCTGGTGGTTGGACATGGTGTGTGCTCAGGCTGGCTGTGTGGTTGTGTGTGTTGCAGAGGAGTGAGATCATCTGCCACCTAGCAGAGCTGCTGACTGAAAAGAAAGAGGAGATCCTGGCTGCCAACAAGATGGACATGGACCTGGCTGTCAGCGCAGGTACAGAGAACCACATGGGCAGTGTAGCGGCTTAGACCCTGGCCCTTAGGCGAAGCTTGTAGCTCAGTTTGAAGGTTTTGAAGTGCGTGACTGCAGGTGCAAGTCCATGATATGTAAACTCATAAATATTGATGCATTTCCCTATTCCTCTGATTCATATTGGACTGACTTGACAGGAGAACCGAGCACAACCTGTGTTGGATAGTTGTAAGAATACCAGTAGACTGAGCAGACTAATGATAATATCATGTAGAACTGGATTTCTCCCTTTAGTTTCCATAATTGGGGGTACTTTTGGTTTTGACTTCATGTCTGTCACCGTTTTGGTCCCAGTTTCTGTTGTAATGCAGGATGTAACATTACGGCAGTTTTAATTTGGATAATAATTATGATAAAAGTGCTAATTCTAAGTTAGAATTCAATTAATTCTAAATAATTAAGAATCGGTCCTATGCACTTGTACTTATTTGATCAAAGAAATTGAAAATTATAATTGTATTTTTTCTAGTAGACATAGAATTAGCAGCACCAGCTTACATTTTTGAGTGGAAATATGATCTTTGATGTTACACACACACACTAAGGCTTACTTAAGCTCTACCTTTGTGACAAACAGACAACAGTATGTCAGGTCATCATGGCTGAATTAAAGGGTCTCAAACAGACTGCCTCAGTTAATGAGAGTTGATTGCCATATCAGCCGATAGCGTTATATAACCTCACTCTCCCTCTGTCCCCAGGCCAGCTGCCACCGGCCATGCTGAAGCGTCTGAGCTTGTCACCAGCCAAACTCAACAGCTTGGCTATAGGCCTACGTCAGATAGCGGTGGCCGCCCAGGACAGCGTGGGTCGGGTGCTGCGCAGGACCAGGGTGGCTCACAACCTGGAGCTGGAACAGATCACCGTGCCCATCGGGGTTCTGCTGGTCATCTTCGAGGCCCGACCTGACTGCCTGCCACAGGTACCAGGCAGAGTTCTCATACATCTTGTTAAACCTGGGAATTTAAGGATTGGATTTCCAGTCATGGCAAATGCACACAATATGAGTTAATTATTAAAATGTCATGGCAAACTTGGGATGTAAGTCCAGGAAAATCAGAGCATCATAAGCATAAGTATCTTAACTATCATACACAACCACACCTCATATGTTTTTCTCCAAATTGATGCTACTGTACAAGAGACTTTTCAGATCAAGTATGTCCTTGCACAAATTGATGAAGAATGCACTGAGAATGGTCAGAAAACTGATTTCCTAAAAAAAAAAAAGTGGGACTGCAGGAGGATGGGGTGTAGGATCAAGCTGTCTGTGTGTCATAGGACAGTTCCTATGTCTGTGCACATATTCTCAATCACAAAACCTTTATACTTTTAAGTATAAAAGGGAAGAGCAAGAAGTGTGTACTGCTTGCTCTCATAAAAGTCTTGCTTGAAATGCCTGCTCTAAGTACTCTAAACGCTATATTCCTCCCCCAGGTGTCAGCGCTGGCCATAGCCAGTGGCAACGCCCTCCTGCTGAAGGGAGGCAAGGAGGCAGCCAACACCAACCGCATCCTGCACCAGCTCACCCAGGAAGCCCTTTCCATGCACGGGGTCAGGGAGGCTGTGCAGCTGGTAAGACTGGGTTCCTCCACAAACCTGAATAGGATGAAGGAGGGGCAATGATTTTGGAAACTTTCAGATCTAACCAATACCAAAAAAATATCTGGAAATTCACCACAACCATTGCACCATCCTCTCCATTGTGTTGCAAAATCTACAGAATCAGATTATAATGTCTTAATTAGGGGTACACCAGTCATAATCTTTATTTGGATAAAACCTATGATTTATTTACACATGGATATGCCAGCTATGTCATGCAGCCATAAGAACAATTTCTTAAACACAGTGCTATTTGACTATGTATGCTTGCTTTCACTTAATGCATGCTGGGATAGGCTCCAGGCTGTGACTGACAAGCATGTGTGTGTGTCGCTAGGTGAGCACTCGCGAGGAGGTGGAGGACCTGTGCCGACTGGACAAGCTGATCGACCTGATTATCCCGCGGGGCTCGTCTCAGCTGGTGCGGGACATCCAGCGGGCTGCCAAGGGCATCCCGGTGCTGGGTCACAGCGAGGGAATCTGCCACGTCTACATCGATGCGGAGGCCAGCGTTGACAAAGTCATCAAGATCGGTCAGCGAGACAGCGGGCATGCTTACATCAACAAATGCAAATCCTCTTATTGATTTAGTGACGAAAGTTCCTCATCTGTGTGTGAAATTCAGCCGAGGTAGTCAATTAACGCCATCTATCAGCCCAATGCTAGTAAACAGTGGCTGTGGTGCTTTGATAGCTCACCTAACTTCACTTCACTTCACTTTGGCACTATAGCTTTTGTTACCACTATGTCTTCCATACTGTTTTTGGATGTTTTCAACACAGGTGGTGCATTGCCACCAATGGTAAGCAAGACAGTGATTGATTGACATATTCTCCCTCCAGTCAGAGACTCCAAGTGTGATTACCCAGCTGCCTGTAACGCCATGGAAACACTGCTGATTCACCGGGACATCCTCAGGACCCCGCTGTTTGACCAGATCATTGACATGCTGCGCACTGAACGGGTAAGGCCCCGCAACACACACACACACACACACACACACACTCCCTCACACAAACAATGTACTGAACTATTCCATTTTACATATTGCATAAAATGGCATTACAAATTTAATATTACTGCCTCTTTTATTCTAATATTCCAAATATGGACTCCTAAGAAAGAATTAGCCAGCGTATTTCAGGGCATGAACTACGTATCAATCTATGGTTTGTCCAGTTTGTAAAGCAGTTAAATATAATAATATAAATAATATGGTGTTATTTTCTCCTTCATTATCTGTTACACACACACACACAGTGCTCGCTGCTGTAGGGAAAAACATTTCAGTTTTTTATGAACTCATTCATTTCGCTCCAGCACAACTGTCCATGATGACATATTACCTAACATGCAAATTTTTATTATTCCAATAACTCACTGTATCTTAGAAACCCGTGCCACATAATCGCCATGATAAAAAGCAGCAATAATCAACATTATGGTACTCAAATTGAGATACTTTAGTAGTCATCCAACAAACGCTTGTAGGAATACATCTTATTTATCAGTTTCCTGTTTGGTGTCACCAGGTGAAGATCCATGCAGGCCCTCGGTTCGCCTCCTACCTGACATTCAGCCCATCAGAGGCCAAGTCCCTGCGGACGGAGTACGGCGACCTGGAGTGCTGCATGGAGGTGGTGGACAGCATGCAGGAGGCTGTGGACCATATCCATAAGTACGGCAGCTCCCACACCGACGTTATCGTCACAGAAAGCGGTAGGTCAATGTGTCGGTACTGACTACTTTATTGCTGTTGTCCTGCAAACACTTTTTCATTTTTCATTTTTTCCCCCTGGAACTGATGCATTCTAAAACTTGTCTAAAGCCTCATGGTTGTGGTTTTAAAATATCAAAAATCATAGGTGAACAGATGCAATTTTTCTGAAAGATGCTGATGTGATGATGATCATGAGGTGTGAGTCAAATGAAACGTGTCAACAAGAGATTTTGATGTTTTTTTGTTTTTCGTCATGTCTTAATTCACCAGTCTAAACTGCACTTGGTAGTCTTGGTTCCTCCTCTCTTTCTCCATTCCTCTTTATATAGGTGTGTCTGAACTTCATCAAGTTTATTTCTCTTCAAGTTTATTTCTCTCTCTCTCTCCCTCTCCCTCTCCCTCTCTCTCACTCTTTCCCTCCTCCTCCCTCCTGCTTTCTGCCACAGCGAGTAATGAGTTGTGACACAACGCTGTCAGGATGAGTGCACAACCTCCCAGTGTGACTCCAGTGAAGGGGACAGAACCCATTTAAAATGTAGAGCAGATGCTAAAACAGTCTAAAAGACTAGTCCCTGTCATTAGTTTGGGTCATCTTCAAACGCATCATTTCCAACTTTCAAGTGAGCCAACACTCTGCAACTTTCTAACTCATGTTGACAGAAACCATTTTGGACAGTGTCCAGGGTGTTCCCTCGCTGACAGGCTTAGCTGATGCTGTTGCTGATGCGTTGTGGTGGGACTTGCACACAGATCATTAGGACAGGGTTCCTGTTTTGGAATTTCTGGAATATCATGAAATTTTGAGATGCATTTTAGATGAACAAAGGCATTTTTTTTATATTCAGTGGCCTCCTTTCCACAGCAAGGGTAGAATGCAATAAGGGTATTACAATTTGTAAAACACAGAATTGTAAACCTGTTTATTTTAGCCTTGCTTGGCCCTGGAGTGAAATTCTCTGAGCTAAAAATGGCACAGACATGCCATTAAGTATCTAAAGTTTAGGTTATGGAAATGTTCCTCCACAGTCATGGAAAGTAGTGGAAAAGTCATGTAATTTTATTTTAGGCCCATGGGAGCCCTGTGGGGAGCAAATCCCATATATAAGCAGTAATACAAGAAAATAGTAAGGTACAAATGCCTTATGTTAGAAGATACAAATATGCAGTATTTTAGGTGGTCAGAAAAACAAACACTGTGTTGAGCAGCTAAGAGTGAAATGAGCAGGAAAACTCAGGCGTTTGAGGATTATTCTGTTTTGGAGGGTGTATTGCTGCCATCTAGTGACCACAGAAGGTATAGATTGGAATAAAAATATGCTGTCTGTGTTGTTTGGTGTCAGACAATCTCAAATTTGATTAGTGAGAGCTGTGATTATTTAACACAAGAATGAAAAATAACTGATTTCTTATAACTATAGAAGGCTGTAATCTGTAATCAATCTGTGATGTCATCAACAGAAAACAACCTGCCATTGTTCCACGGACAGCGAGTTGGAGACAGAATTTATTCCCTCATGCAGTATTTGTTTGAGCTTTTAAATCCAAATGAGCTGTATTTGATTGTAGTGCCAAATTGCCAATAGTTATAAACCAGAAATGTGCTCATATCTCCATAAAATAACCCTGGATATTGTCTCTGTGTCCCAATCACTGTTAATGGAGCAGCTCCAGGATTTCTCTGGATGACATCATGGACTTACGGACTTGGCTTCGGGAGAGGCTTGTTCGTGTTCACAAATCAAAACCAACCTGTCTGAGATCATAGAAATGACACGTGCAAATTGTGTTTCTGGGCGGATTTTCCCATTTATGATGATTGAAGAGAGTGTAGTATTGGATCTGTACTATGGTGGAGTCAGCAGAGATCATTGTGGTGGCAGTAATGCAAAGCAAATAATGATGCTATGGCACAAAAACCTCAAATTCTGAGTTTACTGATTTTTATGCTTTTACTTGAGTTGAATCCAATAGATCAATTCAAAAGATATGGCTTAACTAGAATGCATGGTTGCCACTCTAGAAAGTAAAATTGTTCATCTTAATTCCTGAAAGGTTTTGGGGGGGTTGGGCTAACAGTAACAATAAGCTGTTTTTCTCTATCAGAGGACACAGCGGAGCAGTTCCTGCAGCAGCTGGACAGCGCCTGTGTTTTCTGGAACGCCAGCTCACGTTTCGCTGATGGCTACCGCTTTGGACTCGGTAAGTGCACATGCTTTGGCCTTATCGCCACGTTTTCCCCTCATTTGTTGCCTCTATCCCTGTGGTATTCCTCTCTTTTTCGCAGCAGCCTGTATATTCTTACCCGCACACTTTGTTTTTCTCTCTTTGACAATTGCGCACTTAACCTCTGTCAACACTCCACACATCTGAGATAATGTCTGTTTTTTGGTCATCCTCTCTCTCTGTTTTGTCTTCCTTTCTGTGTCTTTGTCTCTCTATCCAGGAGCGGAGGTAGGCATCAGTACGGCCCGTATCCACGCCCGGGGTCCTGTGGGGCTGGAGGGGCTACTCACCACCAAGTGGGTGCTGAGAGGCGACGGGCACACGGCAGCCGACTTCTCTGAGCAGGGTACCATGAAGTACCTCCATGAAAACCTGCCTGTCACACAGCCCCTAGCTGGGCAGAGGGACAGCAATTAGACCACACACACACACACACATACACACTCAAGATTGCTGATGAAAAGAGAGATGTCACTGTTTAAAACCTCTGAAGCACACAGTGAACAGAAACACTCAGCACACCGAAGATCCTCTCCCTCTGCACAACCAACCAGTCACTCCTTTTAAAGTATTCTGTTCTTCAGGGCCTGGAAGTTTACAATGTTTTAAATTCTACCTCAGCTTATGATATTGTAAATGACAAGTCACTGCTTTTATAAACCCAAGGCTATATTCATGAGGTACTATGTGGTGATCTCGCCATTGGTTAAGAGTCTAGTTATCCCGCTAAAGCCAGTCACATTATAGATCAGATTGGTTGAGGTGACTGTGAGCAAACAGAGAGATAACTCATGATTAGTTACTTTTATGACTGAGAAACCCCACAATTGTTAGTATTATACAGATTTTTTTGTATCTATTTAAACTATAAAAATATATCAAACAAAACTGAAATGCTGGATTTTTATGCAATCTCATATTTTCCTGTGGATAAAAAGCACATGATATTATCAAAAATGTATTTATGGTGCTTCATAATGAAATGTGCGTAACAAAGAAGGGTATCAATGTCCTTTTTTACCAATACCAAAAGCTAGTTACCTTGGCCTTTTATACTTTATACTTTTATACAATAGCAGATACCTTTATGTATCTGCTGGC
Organism: Centroberyx affinis; assembly: GCF_046629955.1. Taxonomy (NCBI): domain Eukaryota; kingdom Metazoa; phylum Chordata; class Actinopteri; order Beryciformes; family Berycidae; genus Centroberyx; species Centroberyx affinis. The sequence continues at coordinate 122,344 of NW_027280094.1, forward strand.
GATAGTCAACATAGTAACAATTCTTTCTAGCCAATTAAACTATCACAATGAGGATGTTGTATCTTTTAATCTTCAGTATTTTCTATTAATTGTATTGCGATCTATATCCTATTCTTTTGCTGCTGCAATGACCCAATTTCCCCATAAGGAGCAATCAGGTTCATGTTATCATCTTGTGTGTTATATAATTGAAGGCCCATTCTGATTTTTAGTTGATGACGTTGATTCATCACACAGAAAGTTTTATTTCATATTGTTTGTAAGTGCACAAGTGCATTCAAGTCTTTTTTTTTCCCGCTGTAATTCCAATTTGAGTGGTCTGTTGTGCATTTCTGAATGAACAGGCATGGTGATCAGATGAGACACTGGTCTAGATAATTTCAGACCTTGGCCTACTTTGGCAAATTTTCTGAATTGAATTGTTTTAGCTTAACCCAATCCTTGTGTGTGACCGATGTAGTTTTGAAAGGTTTACTGTATGAACATCTAATAGCTGGATTACAGTGTCTGGTATCAGACAGCCATATGATACAGAAGTATCATAAATGTACCAGATTTGTTATATAGTAATATAACTTAAACTTAACACGTATGCATCCATTTTATTTACAATTTGTTTTTTTTACAAGTTGTGCTCATTTTTCCATGCTTTGCTTCTTTCCTGCTTGTTCTTTCTGGTGCCCAAAGCTTCTGTCAGAGCAGGAACAGTAATTGACAAGCTGCCTCCTTCAAGCTTGAGGGGAGAACACGACTGCCTTTAAATTAAGCGCTGTAACATTCCAGCCTGTGAGCCTCTATCTGATGTCTTGCAATGCACACTTAAGCATTGGTTCGGGTTATTTAATAGCTGTATTGTAGAATAAAAAAAGATTGTTGAAAAAGAATATTTGGATATTTTTCTTACTTCCTTTGATTTTTGCATTTGAAATGCTGAGGATTTTTACACGTATGTTCGTTTCTGTCCTGGCACTAGTCTTTCTACTTCCACAAAGAACACAAATTAATGGGAAAAGAACTCGTACTGATCTGAAAAACAGATGTCTAAAAAAGGGCCTTTTTAAAGTTGCCCATAGGGGAATTCGCATTGCTGGAAGTGGGGCAAGGAAGATGGAAGACAATACTATAGAGGTTTAATTATCCAGCCATCAGAAATGAAAAGAGGGAGAAGGAGAACTGAGACTAATAATGGAATCACAGGCTTATGTTCTGGGTTTCTCTCTTTCTCTCTCTCTTTCTTTTCTTTCTCTCTTCTATCATCTAAAGAATTCATTCTCCAAAACGCACTACTTACCCTTCAATCAGCTTCCCATCACCAAGTCCAAAGGGTTCAGAGATGAAGAGGGAGACAAAACTCGGATCTCACTCTTTTGTCCTTTTTATGTGTGAAGCGATTGAAAATATCATCTAAATGACTTGAGGTAGAGAAGGAGCGATCCAGGGACATTGAGTGTTTGCCTGTTTGATGCTTGGTGTACTTATAATTCGAACTATAGAACGGTATTCTAATATAATACAGATGTTTGCTACAGTTACACTTCTGTTATTCAGGTGTAATTACGTATGCCCAAAAGTTGCAGTAACACCTATCTTCTACTTGAGAAGTAGCAGGACACTGAGGAGTGTTTTGTTGTTTAATGGTAGGCTTCCATTGCCAGGATCCAGTCTTCATTTCATCTGTTTTACTTTAGAGTCCAGTAACTCTTAACTGGTGTTGCATTAGGACAGACTGTTCCTTAGCCATCAGTCATGACCATATACTGTATATAAGATAATACAAATTTCCCCAGTTAAGGTCTCCTTTGTTCACAACCCTTTTAGTGTGTCTCATGATCCACTTTTTCATCCCGATCCACCAGTTGAAAAACACGGGTTAGTAAATTTCCCCTTTGAACTTTTGAAAGAATTGAATATGAACAACTGAATATGTCTTAGACTCCTGGCCCATACCAGTGGGGAACATGTTGCCATTTTGTCTTTGAGCACCTCAGTTCTGTCCTTGTCTTCTATCCCAATTTCATGCCTCCTATAAGGGGCAAAAGCTAACTGAACCATGGACAAATTTCAATGATAATCATTTGTAATATAAGTAGAGAATTCAGCAGAGCTCAGTAGAGTTTGCAGCAAGGATATACTGTATGTTCAAGCAAAGTTGTTTGCATAGCTTTCAGGTCTACAGTAGATTGCCTTTGCTGTTTTTTTATGTAAACACAGTTTGCAAGGTCATAACCATAACCATTTAACACACAGTATGGCCATGGACCTTAAATGCTGTTTTCTGTACTCCTGTGCACCTCTGAAATGCATACTTGCTGTGTTTGGCTGGTATTTGAAATCGCTGGCCCTTCATGACCCTAGATTAACTTCCACTTATGACTGAGGCCAGGCAGCCTGTGAGTTTCCTCTCATCTCTTATCTGGCATTGCCCCCAGCAGATCAGATCCCATGTTGCACCCTGTTGATGCTCCGCCGTCTGCTGGGTATTGTTGTCCACGGATATAAGAGGACTGAGGGCAAATCACTGGACTTGTACAGCAAAGCCGACAGTCCTTTAATTGGACATTACTCAAGGCCAAAACTCATATTTCTTGTTGTGCTTGATCTTAAGAGACTCTCAAACGTACTCCCTGCTGGGCTTCAAATTTTTTTGAATCAATAATTAATGGTCAAAGTTATTTATTCATGTGTATCTTCGCCAATTACGCAGCGTCTAATTAACAATTTCAATAATTGATATTTATTTCTGAAAGGGTTCAGTATCTTGGGCTGATGAAAAATGCATGAGCAGGGATGTGGACTGGGTTTTGTTTTTTGTTCTGAGAGAGCTTGATGCTCGGGGCTAGTACCAGGCCACTTTGACTCCAACTCTTTGAGTTGGCACTGGCCCTGTGATGTGGATCTAATATGGGCGTCTTTCATGGACCCAAAGCGCTCACTCTGTACCATGTGATCTCATAAAGACTCCTACATGCCCATCCTCAGATACCCTTTTTTTGTTCTTTAATAACTAACTTCAAAGAATAAGCTTCTGTTTCCTTGATAATTTTGCTTTGTGTATTGGGGATGACGATGTCACGGCAGACTGTAGAAACTCTTGGTCTTGCTAGGACCTTAGTGGTTTTGCTTCTACATCTGACTCTGTGGCCCGATGTGACTAAAGTTCAATCGCCATACTAAAGAGCAAAAATCCTTCAGATTTGACAAGCCATATCCCCCTGACCTTTTGATAGTGACAGCTTTAGTAGTCAATAGAAAAATAACAAAGGCTCCTTTTAGTTGACTTTCATTGAGTTTTCGTTTATTGTGATTCCAATAGGACAGGAGATTGGGGACCGGCGAAGCACACCATTCTGCTGTGAGACGACCAAAGCAAAAGCGATCACTATTTACTGTGAGCATCGCTTAAGCACTGAGTCGGGGAAGAACTTTACCCAACAATGCAAAGCAACCCAACAAAACCAAAACCCAACATCAGACGCCCCAAAACCCCCATCATTAGAATGTGTGATTTCAGGTTTGGACACCACAGTGTTGAGACCACACTGAAACAGCACTGGCATTAAGGGAGCTAAAGGGTAGAAAGCTTCATAGTGGGGGTCTATGAGGGTAAAAAAAAGAGAGGGGGCATCAGTTGACCTCAGTGACACGCCTCAGGGAGCCGAATGTGGGGCTGGTGCTTCCCCACTCGCTGTGCCTCCTGTACTCGCCGGGACGCAGGAAGTACTGGCGTCCCCTGTAGTGGGGGTGTTCATGGAGGATCCAGTAGCCCTCCATGACGTTGAGAGAGGAGATGTCACGGGTGTGGAAACGCTCATTCAGGTCTGGGCAGTCCTCCATAAGCTCCATGTTCTGGCCCCCAAAGTCGGAACGCTCAAAGATCTTCATCCTGTAGTTTCCATGGTACTGGGGAAGAAAGGATGAAGGTTGAGAATGTGAGATGAAGTAAACATTTGATAAACTTTGTAGCACTACATTCAAGTATAATAATATACAAGTAGAATAATGGCAATATGGCATAAGGAGGTGGAGAACCCGCTTGTTTTTTGCTCCTGTACTGAATCTGTCTGGATTTAATGTTCCAGTCTAGGATTTTATTTTTTGTGATATGTATGTTTTTTTGTACTGCAGTTATGGGTAAAAAGGGGAAAATGTGAACTTTTTTATGGGTAAAAAAGTGGAAAAAACACCAAAGAGAGACATTTTAAATGGCACAGACTGGTGAGAGCAGTAGGACTAGGCCTGAGAACTAAAATGATCCTAAACTGCCACTGCTACAAAATAATCTCTAGGGGGAGCAATACTGCAAACATGGTAGGTCATGTTAACACTCACAGGAGGCACCATACGGCAGGAGCGGATACAGTCATTGAAGCCAGCCCAGCGCTGGTAGTCGGGGTATTCGCCCTTGAGCAGCATGTACTGGTAGCCGCCATAATTGGGCTTCTCGTAGGCCACCCAACAGCCACTCTCCACCCTTATGGAGTTACAGCGGCTGAAGTGGCTTTGCATCTCAGCACAGTCGCTGCTGCACTCATAATGGCGGCCCTGGAAGTTCTTGTCTTCGTAGAAGATAATCTACATATGAGAGATGTGCAGACATGTTATTACCACACAGCCACACAAAAGACAGACTAACTGTGTGATTAGTTAACTGCCCCTTAGCTGTTCACACACTGCAATCACAATTCATTTCTAGAAGATAAGAACTGCAATATCTTAGCCTATACAATTAATTTAAATTCTTTGTTAAATTTGTATGACTTAAATCTGTACAACAGCCATATGTTTTCATAGTCCCAGCCAAGTTTGCATGTTAACATTAGCTAACATAGGATAATTGTGTGACACTTTTAATATTATGTATACTTTTATTGCCATGAAGCATAATGGCATGAAATGTAACGTGTGGTATATTTAAATGGAGAGGAAACATTAGCCATGCCCAAAATTTGTTCGCCTATTTTCACAGGACTAAAGACTCCAAGCTCAGCTGAATGACTGCAAGTTTCACTGTCCTCAAAAGAAGAGGTAGGTACTCTATAACTTATTTTGTGTCTTTTATTTGACATATTGTTTAATTTTTTTTAATTCAAATTCAAATTTAAGTTTTTACCAGATTCATTGCAATGTCTAGCATTTCATTCCCAATGAAGGTCTTTGCCATTTTATATTACAAATAGGAATTCTATTTGAGTGTGTCTGCAGTATTTCTCAATTCACCACCAGTTTAAAAACTTATTTCCCCTCAGGCCCACACACTAACTTCACTGTTCTTCGCATGAAGTATCTGAGAAGATCACTACTAAATTAATTAGTTGGATTACATTTGGTTACCAAGTGTATAGAGAATAAGACTAACATCAGTCTTGCTAAAAGAAATTGTAATGTTTTTTAATTATTTGAGACTGTATAGAGCATTTACAGATGCAGACCCTATGGTTACCAACTGTTACCATATTTTTTAAATTGTATGCTTACCTTGACCATTGTGACTGTGTTAGGTTCAGACCGGACCAGACACTGGGCTGTACCAGACCTCTTTATAGACCCTGCAGGGATCAGGGCTTTGCAAACGTGACACAAAGCTTTGTCGTGTCAGCACAATACGCTCTATAGACTGCATAACACTATAGGACTGGTGAGCAGCAGCAGCTGCTTTGTCTCTGTCAAAGCTCTCTGTCTATGGAAAATACTGTACAACTGCACTTTCTCAAAGGGCTACAATAAGAGTTGCAACATCTGCCTTTATTGGCATGAATGCCAGAAACATATATTTAGACTCTGTGAGGTTAGGCAGGGGAGCAAAGAAATTAGGTTGGGCTAGGTTATTCTAAAATAGGTAAATCTAGGTTATTCTGTAGACAAAGATCACTCACATAGCAACAATAGGCTTTTTATGGGTTGATGCTATGAACTGTGCAGGCAGCAGATGACCAACTGCAGCCACCAGAGTATTATTGTACTCCCAACTTTGAATGTTTCCATGTTGCATTGATTCAAAAAATTAGAGCTTGAATAAGACCACAAAGAACATAGTTATTGAAAAAACAAGTGTTTAATCTTAATCTGAGCAGCAAAGGGGTGAAATTTACATCATCCTCATCCTCCTGAAGGAGCCCACCATGGGGTTGTGGCAGCCCCAGTCGCCACAGGCCCTGTACTCTCCAGGGCGCAGGAAGTACTGGCGTCCCCTGTAGTTGGGGTGCTCATAGAAGATCCAGTAACCCTCCATGATGTTGCAGGAGAAAATGTCACGGTAATGGAAGCGCTCGTACACGTTGGGGCAGTCATCCATGAACTCCATCATGTTTCCCATCATGTCAGGCCTGTTGAAGATCCTCATCCTGTAGGATCCTCTGTACTGTGTGTGTGTGAGAGAGATTGGAACATGATTATTATGCTATTTTGGTTGGTGTTTGAACCCCAGAGAGTCCCTGTAGTAGTAATTTAAATAAGCAGTTTGGTTGCTTTAAGTAAGTAGCTACACATAAGATTTTGAGTAACAGCTCTTTTGGATCATGACATAATTCGATTTTTTTTCTTCCTAACTGCCAGAAACACTCAATGTGACTAACAGAATGAGAATGAAGACACCAAGTCTTATGGGGGGTGTATCATATTCCTTTTAAAGGATGACTGGGTCTCCTTGTGGACCTTGCAGCAGAGACTTTTATGCTTTGACCTGCCTGGGTATCTATAAATGACATCAAAAGGCCGGTGATTGACATCCATTTCTAAAGCAGCATTTGATGTACAAGGAGAGGGGTGGGGGGTGGGGGATTACCAGTCCTATCTGTCTGTTTGATTGACTTACAGGGGGGTACATCTGGCAGGAGCGGACGCAGTTGTTGAAGCCCATCCAGCAGTTGTAGTCGGGGTACTCGCCCTGACCCAGGATGTACTGGTATCCCATGTAGTAAGGCTTCTCGTAGGCCACCCAGTGACCGCCGCTGACACGGATGGAGTTGCAGCAGTTGAAGTGCCTGAAGGTGTCCATGCAGTCACTGTTGCACTCCCAGTGGCGGCCCTGGAAGTTGCGGCCTTCGTAGAAGATAATCTTGAATTGAGAGGAGAGAGAGGCATGTGTCACTCAGGTTAGTTTTAGTAGATTGACTGGTTGCGATACTCATGAATGGACTGTAGGGGACACTGCTCTCCCTTGAACAAGCTGAAATGCGTGAGTCCTTCATGTGTGCAAGTCTAGCTGGTCTGCTCTACACTCGTATACAATCTTCTGTGTTTGACAGATGAAAATAAAGGCAATTGCAGGAGTATTTGTTGTGTTTCAGCTGACTTTTATTTGAAGCAGATCACACTGCATGTTTGGCCAATCAATCTGGCAGGATGACAATTTCTCAAATGGAAGGAACCAGGTAATTGTTGCGGTCATACAAATACAATGAATCTGTATCACATTTGGATACCATTTCATTGTTGAACCCCAGAGACAAATTTTCCCCATGAGTGCCTATAGGTGTGGATTTTTTTGCCTCAAACATAAGACCTGCTCAACAGCTGCCAATCCAATCTGTTTTCTCTAAAACTAAAAATGTAACTAGACTGAGTAGTTCTGCAAGCTCTTTTCCCCTCTGCTGCATTTACTTTGCCTGTTGCAATATTCAACCCATATTCCCAAATCGTTCAGTTTTCCTCCTAACCCCATCGTCAAAGCTGTAGCTGTAATGCGTGTGAGCTCATACCTTTCCCATGGTTGGAGGACTGGGGATGTTTGCGCACCGTAGCTCTAGATGCACTTACAGGGGCTTTTATACTGTGTCACTGACAACGAGGCCTCTGACACGTCAGGGACTACTACTCTTTACCTTTTCAGACGTCAACGCAGTTCCCTTTGTCATGGGCAACTTATTTCCGAATTGCTAGAGTTTACCTATAGAATTGCCCCCCGCCCCCACAATCAACCCCATACAAGTGGCCATTCTATTCTATGGACGCCACAGACCCTTGTTCAGCCATGACCTGTTGATGCAGCCTTTTGAAATATCAGACAAAGGCCCTTTAGGTATGTGGCCCCCAAAAACAAAGCTTTTCATGTTCACTGTGGGTTAGGTCATTTTTTTGGGAGGCACTCTCTGCAAACTAGTACTTAACTACGTCATGATTTTCATTTAGATATATCTTGGTTGGTTGCACAATTGTAATATAATTTCATTCATTCGCGGTTTAATTGAGTTTGGATTGGTGCATTGCCTGATTGATACAGGTCACAATATCATTATTGTATGAAGTCCTGTTGGGGTAAGTGATGCTGATACCATAGATTGAATGAACCTCTTGTGTTGATGTAATCTACAGTGATCTGTTGTCTCTTTTTGCTTCCATAGCCTGCAGTTGTACTATGATGCCAGACGGGACTGTTCTGTGTGCAGATGTACAGACGGCACTGCTCAGCGTTTGTGTGTGTGTGTGTGTGTGTGTGTTTGTGTTTGTGTGTGTGTATTTTATATGAAAGGGGGGTTGGGGGCATATGTGTGCTTGAGTCTGTGTATGAAGTGATAGTTGTTTGGACTTGAGTCTTTGGCTGGTAAGCATAGCCCAGAGCTGAAGGGGAAAAGGCCAGAAAGAGTTGCCCCCATGTGTTGTGTTCCCAAAGCCCAGCTGATGCCAGAAAGGTCAGTCTCATCCTTTAGCCTTTCATCAGGATAAAGAGCTCATGCCCCCGCTCTCCACTTTGTGTGTGTGTTTTTTGCAGCTTCAACTCTGTGAAAAGGCAAATGTTTTCAGCAAACACAATAGCCATTATGTTCCCGGGCAAAAAAGCTGCTACCGTGGTAGTATATCCAGAGCCATATGTGACTCTGTTCCAGTGTTAAGGAACCACGTTGATAAGCTTTTGCTTCTTTGATCACTCATCGCCTTGAAACTCTCATAGGCTTCAATAGGTTTCATGTTTGAAGCTGCACTCTTTTTCTATGACATAAGTAGATCATTGATATCCTTTCATCACACTGTGCAGTGTAATTGTAGCAGATTATCAGATGGGACGTAGTTTTGTTTGGTGAATTTCTGAAGCAAATATTTTCTCCAAAAGGAAAGGTTTTATCAGAACATACAATATAAGAAACAAATATTTAGATTTTCTTCATATACTCATTCATAGATTCATTATTTCTTCCATCATGATTGCTAAATATATTATCTATTTGCTCATTCTTGATGTAAGGAGAACAGCAGGGTGGCATAATGAGAGAGAGACTGTACCAGCTCCAGGGTTACTGTTCTGTCACTGACCCTGACCTCTGACCTCTCTGTGGTCCAATACAATATCTAAAATATATATATATATGTATATAAAAAGATTGCCACTACCATCATTGTCATTGTTCCCATTTTCATCACTGAGGAACATTCTCTAACCTTAACTCATTAGTCAAGACCTCGACTCTCTCCGTGTCTCTGTGGTTTCCAGAGGGGAACCTTGTTTCACAGGCTCTCAAATGATCATCTTTAGCAGTGCTACAAGACATCTCCTCCCCACCCTGAAGGGAAAGCAACATCACAGAGGCCCTTGCCTGCTTTCTCGGTTCCCCCCGGAGGAGAAGAAAGCTACCCGCTGCGGAGCATTCCACTCTTCATCTCAGAATGATGGAAGAAAAGGAAAGGAGAAGGGAACAGAGTGGGGGGCTGCATTTGCAGCTCCATTGTGTCCGAGGATCTCATTGTGCAATCTGTGTAATCGCTTGGGAGATGACGACACTATTAGCCCGCAGAATGACAGTCAGTTAGGGACCTCTGCGATTGATGTACACCCCACAGAGAGAGGAGAAACTTTGACAGACAGCAACCCAGCACTAGTTAACTCACAACCTTTTTCATCTACCAGGCTTCCAAAAGAAAAAGCCATTCGTGTAGTTGATACCTAATTAGAATGCGAATGTGCAGTTCACCCAGTAAAACAAATTTCAGGTCAGAAGAGACATCTTCCAATTCAAAACAAATCATGCTTCATGTCCCCTTACTCCAAACCATGGTCTCTTCGACCCTGTTATATACAATAAGTCTCATCCCGAAAATATTGTAGGGAGAGATAGGAGAGCAGCCCTGCTTGCAGTGCCTCCAATGTGGTCCTTTTCTGAACAATCATTACAAAAACACTATGGTACTGAGGTGTAAACAAGGGGTCTATGTGAGTTCTGCTCCTGAGAACCGGCTAATCTGGTGTTGAAAATGTGGTATGATCGGACAGCAGTCGCCAAAAGCCTCCCACGCCGGGAGTAGAGCGAGGACCTCTCTTTTGCTGAGAGATCATCCTCTCCATTCTTTCTGTCAGAAAATCTCCAGGCATCCTCCCTCTCTTGTCACTGCCAGCGCTCCGGCTCTATCGGGATTGCCAGACGCAGGAGCCACTATGAGCTTGTGCCAGGGCCAGGATTTACCGCGATGCGTCTGATGTGCTCCATCTTTTTGCTGGGGGATAATTAAAAGAGGAAATGGTGTTGGAAGAACAGAGTGGGAGAGGAGGAGGAGGGGGCCTGGACTGAGCAAATGGATGCAGCTGTCAATTATGTTGAGTTGTTGATATGTTGTTTGTTTCCCATTCTGAGATTTTGCGCTGAACTATTCTCCACCAGGATTTAGTTTAAAAGTTTGTGCTAAATCTCGACTCCCCTACATGTAATTAAAAAACATTTAGGCTAATTAAGAACTACTTTCAGCATTGAAATCACATGTTATGAAGGTTTGCTCTTTTGAATATTTAGATTCTGATGAACTGGAGATCATTAACATGCAGCCATGAAGGAAACATCCACCCCAAAGTACAATTCAGTGGAAGCTATAGTGGATATGAAGACCTCTCTTCCAAAACTAGAAAACAACTAAGATTCTAATCTGTGATGTTTTAAAGAGGTGATTTACCGAGCTGCTCCACTGACAGCGAATGCAAGAGTTTTTACACTCCAATGAGCTTTTATTTCATAGTGTACAGTTCTGCAACAGAAAGCATGTCCATATCCCTAAAAAAAATCCTCCTTAGTATTGCCACAGTTTGGTCTCTCATTCACTGGAGCAGCACCAAGCTGTGCTTCTTGACATCATAGATTTAAATCTTGGTTCTCCCTTTTCTGTCTTTAAGAGAGGATCGTTTTTGTTAGATTTAACTATCTAGTGTATTGGAATAACAAACCTAATTCTGGTTTAAGATGGACTTTCTTCAAGGTGCAGCAGATAGTACTGGCTATCTTTCAGGTAATCTGTAATTTCAGAATCATTAAAGGATCTGCCTTTATTTCACTAAAACATTTTGAGATGCTCCACCATGCAGCATGACCTAAACTCCGTGAAAAGCAGGCCAACTCCTTCCTCTCCAAGCAGACATACAGTACCTGGGGGAGTAATGGCTGTTAGTTACTCTCGCTCCTCATCTCCACACTCTGTTTTGACGTGGCGTGTCTCCCATGCCCCAAAGCTTTAAAGGTTTAAAGAGCAACTTTTCACCCTGTGATCCAGGTGCCTTTCAAACAAGTCACGTTGTTTACTGACACATGACAAAAAAGTTCAACCCTCTCTTATCTCTCTGCTTACAAGACTATAGCTCACCTCAGAGTCTAGTAGTCGTTCCTCCAGAGCATCCTGAACAAACAGAGCCTCAGCGAGAAGGGGCCCCTGCCTTTCACCACTCACTAAATTTGTAATCAGATGTGATGCCGTTATTCACTTCCTCAAATTTGTCATCAAAGCAAATGTGTTCTGACAACAGCTAGTGACAAGTGCACCAGAGGAGAGGCAGCAAATCAGCTTTTTCGCACCGCATATCAATTATTGATCATGTTGCCCCCACCAACCCCCTCCACCCAACCCTGCAAGTAGACACCTTGTGATAATGAAATACATCAATTTAAAAAATAAATAATAAACTGGGGTCGGCTCCATTGTTGCAAAGCCTTAAGAGCTTGATTGACTGACTGCACATTTTCCTCGTTGGCAGTCAGGCAGATCAAAGGAGGGCTCTTCTTATTGCCCAAGGCCACTTGCAATTTATTTAGAGGAGCTGTGCTGCTGTCCCAGCAGGTAACATTATTGGGCAGAGACACTCAGGATAATCATAGCTTTGAGGTGCCTCTCAAATCCCACCTCTGCTGCTCTCACACACACGCGCACACAAATGCACGCATATGATTTACAAGAAACCCATCCTTATTATACTAAATTAAGCAATGCATAAAACTATATTAATATCCTCACATGGAATATATGCAGTTGCTCAAAGGCAGTGACCTTAGCGGCCCTAAATATGTTAGGTTACGTTTTGACTTGGCTACATTTTTACGACATCTGTCAAGATTTTATATCTATGCTGTCACTTGAGTAGTTGATCATTTTTGATTTTTCATTTCAGAATGGATTTCTGTTTGATTTTTTTATTAATTCTGTAATAAGACGGAGGCCTTCAGATATTAAAGACAGTTTGTTTTAAGCAGTTCTTTAAAAGATTGAACGACTCAGTCTCACTGGGGGAAAATATTCCTCGATGTGACATAAAATAAAAATGTTTTCTAGACAAAATTATTTACAATGGATATGTTGGATTGAAGGGACTGGAGTCATTTGAAGGGATAAACACATGGAGGACAAAAATAAAGTGTGAACTACGTGAATGAAACAAGTCACATTTTACGCAAAAAATAAGCACTTCCTTTGTAGTGCATAGCACCTTGATAATGTTACTTTGGATTTTGAGTTTTTCAAAGCCCTTTGCTGTGCACCACATTAATAATACACAACAGAGAGCATAATAACGGCATGCATTTTTCGTCCAGACACGCTCGGGTGCTTATGAGCACACAGTTAAAAATAATAGAGGTCTTAGATCTCTTTCCCATAAGACCCAGTCAAAACAAAATGTTAAAGTAATCAACCAGTTTTATTTGGCCTGCATTTTTTATAACACCATTTACACGTTTCGACTCCACAAGAGAAATCCACAAGAGATTCAGTTTCAATGTTTTCTAGAAAATAAGTTCAGAGAGTATTTTGGCTTCATGTGGTGGTCAGATTTAGATATAGTATTGTCTGTGCAACAGACTAAATTTACAAAGAAGTAGTTTATTTATTTTTTGAATTTCCTGGAAGTTTCTTGTGTTGCAGCTGTGCTTAAGTCCTTAAGAATAAAATAAAAATGTTTTTAGACAATATTATAGTGATATTCTAGACGTGGCAAGGCGGACTAAGAAAAGTCTTATCACAGCCCTTTTTTGAGACGGGCTGCATGTAAAATAAAAGCTATGTCTTTATGCTAATTAGTTTGATTGATCTTATTGTAAAGCAATTTGATAGAACTCTACAGATAAGACATGCTGGTAATAGTATTTGAAATTAGCTTCTGAACGTTAATAAAAAAGAACTTTTTATGTTGTAAAAATTGAAGGTAGAATTCTGACATTTTCACATACATTGGATCATTCTTTTGATTATAGCCTTGATTTAGACAACTATTAGTTTAAAATTAATTATTATTAATTCTAAAATTTGGAGAAAGAATGTTGAACTAAACATGGAGAAAACCATAGAAAAAAATAGCACAAGTATGCACTGTATTAAGATTTAGATGGTTGGAATCTAGACTTTGATTTTTAGAATTGCAGAAATGCAGATAGCATAATTTGGGCTAGACACTGATGTTTCATCATTTGAATGTTTTTAATGTTATTGCCTCAGATCTCTTTTATGAGAATGAATTCAACATTCTCTGCAATAAGAGCCTGCCTTCCTCTGCCCTTTACCATTATCAACATCGGACGTTGCCTTAGGATTTATAAGGGAATAGCCACATTTAGGTGACTGATTTATTGATACAGGATTATCATCATTAAACATTTGCCACTAATTTTTGTTCAGAAGTTGGGCAATTTAGCACATTTCAATAGCACTCATTTCAGTTTGTCTTCACAGTTGGCCAGTTAGATATCCCAGTTAATTTGCCAAAATGAGTCGTTCCAAGCACTAGAGGGCACTAGAAGCCAAAGCATTGGCCGTCTGCAGAATGGCTGTTATAAGTACTTGCTACTTCAGCCATCTCTCTCCAGCCGGTTGTATGTGTGTGTTTGTTTGCCTGCATGTATACATTTGTAAGTAAGATTGGGCACACATGTATATAGGCATGAGATAGACATGGGCACGCGTTCATCTGGGCTAGATGGGACACGTGCTGCAGATCTGTGTGTGTGCCAGTTCCACGGCTCCTGTCTGTACCGAAGCCTATCGGTGCTCAGACATAGTTTTGCCAGGGGAGAGGTAGTAAACCAATCACTGACGGGCGGAGATGACCTGTGTCCCAGGCTGTAGCAAACACCGTGTTTCTTCCAAATACACATGCTGCTTGTCCACTTGTTTGTAGAACTGACACACACATTGGCCGCACACACACTGCAGTGTTAGAATAGTTTCTGTAACAGCTTTCAAACAAGCTTAAAGTGAACTACAAAGACACATGGACATACACACACCCGCACACAGCATGGTCAAACAAAGTCACAGACAGACAATGGACAGTTAGCTTTGTACCAGTTTCAACCCAGTGTGTGTTTTTGAACTGCAGATGTGGATGCTGATTGAAAGATCAGTGCACAAACTGCAGGACTGCAGAGATGGCAGTTCTCCCATAGGGTCTGGCACAGTGCGGGCCTTTGTGTAGTCGACCATTTACACTATTCATTTAGCCAGTGTAAGAGGAGGTGGCGGTGGTGCTGGTGGTCTGCGTCTATGTGTTGTGGGGGTGATCATTTGAAAGTACGTCCTCAAGCCCATGTGAGCACATTGCACGCCATATGCCATTCATCCTCGTGCAGGCAAAGGTTTCCAGACACACAGACATTTTGAAATGATTTCATCCTGCCTCATTCAGGACAGCAGAGCAAGAATCTAAATTGAGTTGTCCATTTTCTCCCCCATCTGTATTGAAAACCTCACATCTTGCATTTATGAATTCTACAGAAAAGACTTATCTCGGTGGCAAGTGGTGGTTTCCATTTCTACTGGGAATTAATTGTACGACCATGAAGCGAAGGTATGCGAGATGGAATCAAGAATGTTATTAACATTCGTGCACAGTTGTGTTGATGGATAAGGTAGCGAGACGCATAAGAGGCATGACTCGATCTGAGCGAGGCCTCTGAGGAGCGGGAGAGAGGCGGCGGTGTCCCTGGACTGCGGCGAGGACGGGCCCTCAGCAGAGTCCCTGGAAGACCCACAGCTCCACTCCTGGGAGTTTCAACCAAATTAAAAAACAATGATACACCAAGGGAGAATCTAATGCCAATTCCCATCATCAAGACCCACATTCTTCACTGTTTTGCTTTCAACTTTTGTTTTTTTTCTCTCTCTCTTTCTCTCTCTCTCGCTCTCACTCTCCCTCTCTTTTCCCTCTGCACTGTTGTTTTCTAGTTTGTTTTCCACCCGTACTCCTCTGGCTGTCGCCGAGCGCTACAGCCACTTTCAAAGGCTCGGCTGTCACGCGCCGCCTTTGAGTCCCGTTTGAATTTTTAACGTACATGTTGTCAGGGTGCCGTCAGGAGTGATTGACAGGTCCGTCCCAGAGCAACACCGGGCTTGGCAGGCTGGCTGTCTTTTGTCAGAGGCAGCCGAGGAGAAGCAACAAAGGAAGGGAGCAGAGGAGGAAAAAACATACATAAATAAAACAAAACTGCTCTTACCCATTTCTCAATAAAGACCAAATTAGATTAAACTTAAGGCAGAGCAAGGCAGGCAGGCAGTTGTGGGCTGTGGAAATAGACTTGATATTTTCTCTGGCTTTGTTCCCTGCCATTGATGGTGCACTGCTTAGACACCCTCTCAACAGGACACCAAAGGCAGCACAGCAAGAGTTGCATAAAGAGCCGGTTGTAGATATTAATGTTCATTATCTTCTCTCTTCAATGCAGAGAAAAAAGTACAACGTTTGTTCTGCGCTCATCTTGTTTTGGAAATAATAATGTAGATGTGAGATTTTTGGCCTTGTTCATCTACCGTGTTTTAAACAGAAACTGTTGACCACTTTGAATCTGGCCTAACATGTACCTGGTTGCAGGATACAGATATGGAGCTATTTGAAAACGATGACTCAAGTTTTCAGCATATTTAAAGGTGCATCAGGTAAGATTTTTACTGCCCCAGAGCACAAAATAACCATGAAATATCTGCGAGGGTTTGATGGGGTTGTTGATCGATACCAGTGACTCAACTATTACTTCACCAGGTGCTGAGATTTCTGGCTTTCAAACACTCACTTTTCAGACCGCACTCTGTTTTGGAAACATCCCCCCCCAGCCCCCACCATCCTCGCATTTTCCACTGCTCAAAGATGGAGGACGGTGCTACGAGCGAGCAATCGACATCACGACATATTTTCTTCTCGAGCCAAAAAAAATGACAAAGCAGTGATATTGTGCATCACGATATAGTATCTCTTCACTAGATATTTCTGCAGAATTTAGCCAGCTTACTCATTATATTGTGTATTGTGAATATATGACTTTATTACTTTACTTTACCTTACTCTCAATTAGGTATTTTTTCAGGTTGATTCAAGTTATTACTTCATGCCCCTTTAAACAGAATTCAAGAAAGATGTAAGAAACATTATTCAAATCAATTCAGTGTCAGAGTCTATGGGATGCATTTTTAGGTTCAACTGTCAACTGTCAACCTGCTGAAGTGTCTTTGAGCACGGCACTGAATCCCTACCAGCTCCCTGACCTCTGACCTCTCTGTGTCGGGGGGGGGGGGGGAAGCACAAAAAGACTTTCTCCTTCAGGAATCAAATAAAAAAATAAGAATAAGAATAGATTCATATGAAATTTGTGGGGAAGCTTGTTTGAAGAGTACAATAGAGCAGTAATGATTTAGTGGTGTAGATGGAAATGAGGGCTTCAAATCTTACCCACATTCAAAATCAAGGACATCGGCATCCCGTCTGCGTTCGCTTACGAGCTGCTGCTCAGTGTGAAGGGAGTTGGCTGAGCAACATCAGCCACAGGAATTGGAACACTAAAATACAACGGTACTTCCAGTGTTGAGCAAGTTGTCCCTGTCAGTCCGGGCTGATGATTGAGACACGAAGTCTCCAAAGACCACATTGAGATGTAAACATGATGCCGAAGAGAGTGGAGTGCCACAGAAAGACCTTCAGCCAATTTTAGACCAAAAGATGGCGATGAACTGAATGAAAGGTCTGTTAAAGGCTGAGTTCTGGGAAGGCTGTAGGCTCTTTAAAGTGTTTCCATCATGTGTGAGCTACAGCAAAATGACTTGATTTTAATTCCTTTCATCATTTTGACCATTTGCTATTCACGCAAAACTCCCTTTCTGTGTAATGTATGATTTTCCCTAACCAGCTTCTCCTCTCATCTCTATCATATGTTTTTACTTTTCTTGTTTCATGTTGTGGCACTTTTTATTTTCATGGCACTCTTTTATTATAATTATCTGCCTACTTACCCATGCTTGAGGAATGTTCACTTATTTTACTGTTGCACTAATTGTAAGTTGCTCTGGATAAGAGCGTCTGCTAAATGGCTAAATTATATGTTGCAACTGTAGACTGTAAAAAATAAAATAAAAACCAAGTAAACCGTTCCTCGGAATTAGGATTTTTTATAGATCCAGTCATTTCAGCAGTGAACAACTCAAGTCAACAACTGTAGATTTGAATCAGAGGGGAAAGTGTAAGCCGTGTAAAGAGCAAGTTGTTTTGCTTGTGTGGAGTACCGCACATGATGGGATGAGTGACTTCCACTCACTCACTGAAAGGTTAGGCTTTTCCTTCTGCCAGCATCTTTTTAAAAGAAAACACGTCTGCCGTTTGATAACTCCTTGACATTTGACAGTCTTTTCAGACCAATCAGACAAGTTTTTTATGTTAGCCGTCTTGAGGAGCAGCAACAAGGAAAAAAAACATATTGTCACTTTCCTCAAGCCTTTCAAAGGCAGTCTCTCGCCACAGCTATCAACATCAGATAGCATGGGTGCAGTGCTCATTTTTTTCCTTTCATTTCTGTTTATTTCTCTTTTTTTGGCCTAACCCAGTCTGTTGAGACCTCATCACTACCATCTGAGCTGAACTCAAAAAATCACTTTCCAGTGTCAAAAGTGTCAACCACCTAACCTTCTTGCACTGTTACCACAATGTGAACCTTCTCCTCTCCACTTCTCTGCAGTTCTCAGGATCAACTCAACTGGGCTGCACTGAAGCACACTGTTTTGTTCTCTGTGGGGTATTGTCGCAATATCCTTCTTTATAGTTTCACAATGTGTTCTACTGTAAATTATCAACTGTATGTTATCTTGGAGGAAAAGCGAAGAGCTAGAGGGAAGCAACAAAGACACCAGTCTCTCTGGTTACATAATTCATGTCAGCCATATTCAAATAAAATTTATCACATTGTCATTCATCTAGAAGCAATCGCGTGTGTGTGTATGTGTGTGTGTGTGTGTGTGTGCAAAAGCACAGATAACTCTGAAGTAATAAATTAATAACGCCCTACCATGGGAGCATGTGAATGAGCATGTTTAGTCATTCTGTTTGACAACAGAAGGAAACGGCCTATTCCATGGGGTGGAAATCAAATTTCACACTTTTCATAGATATTGTTCCCTCCTCCAAATGTTGGAAATATGGAGTCTTGCACTGGCAGGGAAATGGCTCAAACAGCACTCTGCACCGAAGTAACTTTTGTTTGGCCATAAACCAGAAGAAAATCATCTCAAGGAGAAAAGCAGTATGTGGTTGGAATGTCCTTAGTTTAAGCTGGAATTGTTTGTTGAAGAAAACACTAGTTCATGACTTCTTATAAAATTCAGTATAGGATTGGAGGACCTTGAAAATAAAGATAGTGCCATATGCTTGCTTACATTGCTGCTTTGCAATTATCTTTTCTAAAAGTTTCTCTATAGCTTCATTTCAAGGATACTGTAGGCTTTTTGCACAGTAGTCCTACCTGGTAGCTACTGCACCTAGAAATAACATTTCTTTATTAAACATACAGTTAATGTTCATAGATTTTTTTGCTCAAATAAATTGAAGATAAATTGTGATGTATTTGACCACACACACACAAAACAATGATCTGCACATGGGCTGAAAACCAATACCATGTTGTCACGCAGCCGCTCTACAGTAAGCCATTCTTCCTTATGATCTGTCTAAAGAAAGAGATCTCCTGATGCATAGGTTTGAGCACATGAAGTGTGACTGAATGGATGATTAAAAAAGATGGAGAGACGCACAGACTTCTCCGCTGATTCCAGCTCTGAAGTCAGCCAGCCAGGTGTCGAGTGTTTGGGAGAGATCGTTTGAAAAACTTGTGAGAGACAGAGAGTGAGAGAGAGTGACTGATAGACTCTTGAGCGATTATGAGCAAGAACAATGTGCCACAGATAAACAAGCCTTCACATCTCAAACTGGAAGTCTCAAATGTTGAACGTTTGAAACATTCTTTTTTTTTATTTTAATAAGATGAGCCTCCCTCTCATCGGCATGAAAAGCTCTTTTCAGCATGTGTATCGGTATAGGCAACCTACCACCATATGTACCAACCTGCTCCACTCTGTCCTGCTTTGCACAAGTGAGGCAAATGATGGAAGGATTGCTGCTGTCTAAACGGAGGTATGGCAAACAACTCATTCCCTTTTTCCTTTCTTTTCCTTTTGTGCAGGGCCAATCTGACCCCTGTCTTGCACCAGGTGTGCATTTCCTTGATCCCTCTCTCCTTCAACCCTCCCCTTCATATTTACACCCCTGCCGCCCGCAATGAATGATTCACTTGGAGAGCCTCCCTTCCTCCATCAGAAAGCTTTGCAACTGTACACTGCAGCCCAGCCTCCATTTCTCTGATCTCACTATGTTGTGTAACGCTTGAAAAACCCTTGCGTTCTCGCACTTGTTTCTTTTTTTTTTTCCACGCTCTCTCTCTTGCTCTTTCTCTGAGTTACATTCAGTATTGACTGTTTATGCTTTTTAATGTTGTGGAGAGGGCCCGGGGCTTGCGGATGGGGGAAAAGCGCTCTTCTTGACACACTTACGCCCCCGTAGTGAACTCTAGCTCCCAGCGCTCTCGCAAGTACACAGACCTTCTTCTTTTTCCTCTCCCTCCCTTCTCTTTCTCTTTCGCTCCCTCTTTCTTTCTACAACTGGGAGCTCCTCTGAACATCAGCACCTCATGTTGCTCCACTCCAAAGTTCACCTTATGGAAGATTAAGATGCTCAAATGCTCAAGCAAAATATTTACACAATAACCCCCCTTTTGCATCAAAGCGGAGGCAGTGGAGTTGTGTGGAGTGATCTCAGGGGGATGTTAGAGGGCGCCAGAGAGTGCAACAGTCACCTCTGAGCAGAGAAGGCCTCGGTCAAACCTGACAGGGAACAAAAGTGATCTCTCCATCTTTAGGTCCTCCATGTGCCTTCCATCTGTCTGTCCGCCTTCAGATCCCCTTTTGACTCATACTCTCTTTTACACACACTTCCTTTACAAATCGATGGAATGAAATATCTCCAGCCCAGTTCTGATGAAAAATGACTACCGCAGATAATGCTTTGCTTAAATGCTTAATACGTAATTCACGAAATGTTTATTTGCCTGTTTGTAAATTTAACTCACTTTCCCTCTGATCCGCCTGCCAGAATATATTCCTTCCACACTCAGGGCAGCCTCATTTTGTGTGGGTATTCTCAGCAGAACAGTGTATATAGAATTGCAATATGTATAACAATATTTTAACTGTGTTGAAGCCAGACCAGGGAGCCATATGTTGACTGCTGTAGGCAGTGCGGGTCAGCCAAGTCTCTTGAATGAGTCTCTGGACTCGCTCTGCACAGCTACATACCAAACTGGATCTTAATTCAACGCAAACTGCTGTTGTATGCCTCAAGATAATACACAGCGACAGCTAGTAGCTCGCTGAAAGGCCAGTGTCTGCTCTTTGTGTCGGCGCAGATGCCTGTGATGGCCATCTTAACAGTCTTCAGTGAATGTGGGCAGCCCATGTATTATCACTGGATTTTCTTGTGTGTCCCTGCCGCTTTGATATCCAGTGATTGACTCCTCACTGGCATTTTCGAGAAAAAAAAAGAGAAAACACTTTTCAAGTCCTGTTCATGTGCTTAAAGAACATTTCATGGTCAAAAATTGTGTTCAGCCGCCTCTTGTTCAAGAGGCAGCCACTAATGGAGTCAGTTTGAAGGCTGTTTGGAGTGTGTTTAATGAACACTGGTACACAGTCAGATCCATCAGCGCTGGCTCTTTGGCGGTGACAACCAGATCCTGTAATGTCGATGTTTGGAGATTATGCTACAAATTAAACAAGCACATCTGTCCCATTGTGCCCACAAGGGAATATACGTTACAGTTCACGAAACAATGAAATACAACTCCATCCCAACATGTGACCAGATAGATAGCTATGATAAAACTAAATGGGATTCTAATGTGAAAAAAGCCTGGGTCTGTTTCTGTTCCTTAATCACTGAGCGCGGTGACAGACCAAAGAGGATGCTTTCACCGACAGACAAAGGAAGAGAAAGGCTAGATCTGTGGTGGCTAGTGGAGGAGGGGACACTGCACCCCCCACCACCCCCCCACCACCCTTCCACCCCTCCCTTTCCAACTAAAGGAAGACATCATTATGAGTAAATGACATGAGGCGGTTGATTCTGTTCCACTCCTGGCCCCCCAAGGACTCTTTTGCCCCACTGTGTACCCCCTTCCCATCCTGCTTTGCTGCTGGCCACCGGCCTTCAGAAGCCTGGGCCTGGGCTGCAACTCAAAGGGACGGTCGCTCGCACGTTATTGATTGGACACTCGATAAAAGGTCATGGGGGCCCTCCTCTGCTGTGGGGTCCAGTACTGTGAGTAAGCCCCTCTCCGTCTAGCTTTGCTCACAAACTATCTCACACACACACACACATGCACGCGCGCACACACACACACACACACAAACACACGCACACACACACGTACAGAGAGAACACTGTCCCCTGCATCAGCCACCTGGGGGATAAGCAGAGCTTGCAAACAAGCTAATCATTATCTCTCTCTCTCTCTCTCTCTCTCTCTCTCTCTCACTCACTCTCTCTCTCTCTCTCTCTCTCACACACACACACACACACGCACACACACACACACACAACAGCTCCTGAGTGGCTGACAAATGTCAGAATGGCTTGTATGGGATTTTTAAGAAAATTATTTATTAATTGAACTGGTTAATTAGGTCCCTGAGGCCTGCACGCTAATTGAGAGCCACAGAGCTGGCGAGGCAAGAAAGCCAAAACAAAAGAGATGGCTCAAACAAATAGACAAGCGCTTGAGAACTGCTAACTCTCACACTCAAACACACACACGCGCACGCACACACACACACACACACACACACACACACACACAAACACAGTCACCCATAAATTAACACAAAAATAAACAAACAACTGTTTACATTTTTTTTTCTTCTTGGGCTTCCCCTTTTCCGCGCATAATTTTGTGACCTGCCAAATGTTCTCCTCTTCTTGATGTTCCAGCGATGGAGAGAGATGCGCAGCCACTGAAATCTGCCACATTGCACAAAGCATCTGTCTCCACACAGCACCCTGCATTCATTAAGTTTGTACCAATTAGCAGCCATAGCTTATAGCACAAACATCCATTTGTGCCTCCCACTTTGAAAAATCTTCCTAAAGTGAGTGTGTCCCTCAATATGCCCTTGTGTCACCCAACTTTATCTTCACAAAGTCGCTTTTTCTCGCATAATTAGAGAAGAAATCCATTTCTTCTCCTATCTTCTCCCAGGCTCTGTCTTTGTCCCTTTTTACATCGCGCTCGAGTGCACCTTGAGAGCGGGTGTGCTTTTGTCAAGAAATCACACCAAGGTTGTCTGAAAGACTTATGAGATGGAGTCATAGGCGGAGGTTGGTTCGGGGACCAGAACACAGAGAGAGGCACGCTGACACTTCGACAGTTACACCTGTTTCAACAATTATCCTGCTCTCTGATAAGAGCTGAACTCCTTGGATGCGTGCTTCGTCGAGTTAACTGAAAGTTTTCATTGGTGGCAAAGTCTTGTGTATTCTAAACTTCCAAGCCCCAGTTTCGCAGCACTTGAAGGATGGGTTATTGTGAGGAGAAAAAAAAGGAAAACTAGCTGATGCAGAACATTATAAATAGATCTACAATACATCTTTTGTATTTTAATTTAAAGTGGAACATTGGATTCTACAGATTTCCATCCATGGAGTAGACTTGAAAGACGGTTGGAGCGTAATTGGTAACCTTAGTATAGTATTTATTTTTCTTGTCAAATGGTACTAGATGATTAAATCACTTCTGGCAAACAGCCATGTTGACTGTGAATATCTGGGCTTAAGTGTGTTTGATATCAGGTGGGTATATTTCAAATTACTACCACAAATAGTTGATTTAATTTGATACTGCATATTGTGTCAAAGCATAATGACGTACTATATATATATATATATGTCTATAATGTATGTATGGTAATGTAGGTGCTATGTATTTCATCATTTAATGATTTTTAATGTTTTCTCTAACCAGAAGAAGAGTAAAGGGCAAGTTCCACTGGTTTTCCGATGTGGAACTCCACACAACAAAATATCAAACCGCACTCTACACATTATAATTCTAATCATCATAGCGTGATCCAGTCTCACTACAAGGTCAGTGTTTGATATCTGGGGTAATTTCGGAGGCCTTTATAACAGTCCTCCTTAACATTCATAAGCATACATGACCCCGGCAACTAGAGCGCTATCGCATTATGATTGCCCGCTTAGCACTCCCGCGTTGGGAAAATTGCCCCCGCCCCCTCCCTTGGCGTTCCCGCAGTTGCCCTCCCTCAGTAAACTCTGCTTATGACCTGCATTCCTTCGCTCTTGGGGGACCGCTTGTGTTCTGTCTCAGAAGGGAGAGACGGATGGTGGGGCAAGGGGTCAGATGCTATTGAGCGAAGCTTCAAATAAATGTATGAATAAATAGCTTGATTAACGAACAGCTCGACTGAAATCGTAGGAGAAAACCAGAGACTGAACTTGACCGAGTAGTTGTTGAGAAAATGTAAAAAAATAAACATAAATCTGAAATCTGTGTTCTTGTCTTGTGTTTGAGAGCTAAAGTTAAATTTCTTAGCGAAGAAGCATTGTTTTGGTCGATAAATGAACAGTCTGACTGAAATCATAGTAGTAGAAAGTCAGTTGAACTTGAATGTGTAGTTGTAGAGAAAAGGGCAAAATTTTCTGAAATCATGCTCTCGCCTTAGTTTGGAAAATTCAAAATCAAATGCCTTGGCACAGATGCAAAAACTAAAGTCAGGCCTAACGTGGCCTAAATAGTTCCAGGCCAAACCCAGCTTGAGCATATATCTTGATGACATTTTACGAGCCTAACCTAAATAATATTGTGATTTACAGTTGATAAAACACGCATGAAAAGGACAAGAATTATATTTTTGAAGGAATGAAATGCCAGCAGTGAAACGCTAGGGGCAGCAAGGTCTTCTCTGCTGGCCCAACAAGCCTCAGAATCAAGAACTGGAAAATTTCATAAATTCAATATCTTATTGTGCATAATAGTTACTATCAGTCTGTTCATCCCTTCTCTGTCTCTCTGGGTAAACCTAGTGTTCAGTGTAAAGCATATGTCAAAAACTGCCTGCTCGTATACAATCATTTTCCTCTGTGGTATATCCAGGTCCGAAAATAAAATCTAAACTCCACGAACCTCTGAAACCTTCAGAACCTCCATTGAATCCCTCAACTCTTAAAACAAATGGAGTTATACATTTGGACTGCTATACTCTTAATTCAATTTAGATTTATATTTTTCCCAGATGCCAGGGTCTTCTAGCAAACCTTAGCCTAAATGAGCATCTTGCTTCTGTGAAAATGCATAGACTCAATTGTTTTTCAGACTTTTTTTTGAATAACGCAATACATTGTGAAAATGTTGTGGTAGGCTTGGTTTAGCTGTTCAAAAAGCTAGCGTCAGGGAAAACGTTAGCTAACCGTAGCTGATAATGGTGGAGGGAGGAGCCGCTACAGTGTAACTTGACCTTCGCTTTAATTGTATTTCTCTCAAACACCCATAGTAACTGTGCTGTAGTAGCTCTTGTAAAATATAGTTAGATTAAGGCTGTAATTATAATTAGATTATAGTTAGATTAAATATAGTTAGATTAAGTTTTTAATTATAGTTAGATTATAGTTAAATATAGTTAGATTAAGGCAGCGTTTGCACTGCAGTTTAGAAATATATGAAGAAGCAGTATTATTAACTTTTTTTTAACATCAAAAGTATTTTCTTATTTTATTTCCTCAATCCACCCTCTGAAATCCACCCTAATTTTCAATTCAGTTTCAGGACTTCTGGAATAAGGACATTATTAGATGCTCAGGCTGGAGCACCTCAGTAAGAGCTGGACTGTGGGTGTTCGTCACAGCTGACAGAGTCTGTGGGTGCATCTGGAGGATGAGAGTGAAGACGTACTCACAGGATTAGCACCAACGAGACGCTAGATGGCGGTGAGACTGGGCGAGTGAGCATGTGTATATTTTCTGCCCCCAAGCCGCTAAAAAGCTTATTGTCTTTTTATTATCTGATCATGTCAGGACTCAGTAAGTGGCACTTACTGTTGTTCACATCTCCTTCAAATCTTCA
Organism: Centroberyx affinis; assembly: GCF_046629955.1. NCBI lineage: Eukaryota > Metazoa > Chordata > Actinopteri > Beryciformes > Berycidae > Centroberyx > Centroberyx affinis. The sequence goes on from NW_027280094.1 coordinate 148,014, forward strand.
AAACTCTAGTCTAGTCTAAAGTCTAGACTCAATCCAGCCATGATGTGCATATGAGCAATGTGAAGAAGTGGAAAGATTTTCAGCCTGTGTGGAGTGTGGAGGCACAGAGACGTGATCAGAAAATCTGATATTTATGTTCAGATCTCAAAAATCACACTGAAATAACAAGTGCAGCGACAGCCATAAACATCTGTCCTGCTCAAACATTACATTATAGCCTGAGTGTCACCTATGATTGTGTCCATGCACAAAAGATTTAATGATGTAAGCATGTGGCTGTGCCTCAGCCTTCAGCCATTGAAAATCCCCTCTACACAGCAAGGCCCTGCTGTCCCAATCCCCCTCAGACTGGCACGGATCGATGGCTGGTTGTTATTGACATGACACCTGCCGAGCCGGGCTTTAAGCTATCGAAAACCGATGTGGCAGATCAAAAATGGGACGCCAGCTTTCATGTTTGTAAACAGTATCGATTTGCATAATAACCTCAAAAATTAGTTCCCCAGATTAGGCAAGGACAAACCTGTTTCAGCGTTTGTTATGATGCTCACAGCGTATGCCTAATTAGAGAAAAAAAAGGCAGAGGCTGTGATCGGCTTGAAAAACAGGCTGTGATCGGCTTGACAAGTCGGTGCATCGCTGTCAACACCTTTTGGTTTGCCACTGTTAATGAAAGCCATTTTTCATTAAATAATAAAATAAAAACACACCTCTAGACTTCTCGGCAGACAAAAGCGCTGATGCGTCACTTTTACACGGATGCAAATTATTGCTGCGTGTCACAATCATTTATTCATGAGGGGGGCCTTCTATCTGTTGGCGGGTTTACCTGCGCCATGGAAGTGCTCTCTCCTCCACCGTGCCACAGTGCTGAGAGAGATGTCAGCCTGCAGGAGTGACGAGGAGACAGATGTACTAAAGAAACAATAGAGGCGCCACTCCCTTCACCAGACGGGTCCAGTTTAAAACCACTGAATTATGCATCCTGGGGGCTGACACAATCACAGAATGACTTGTCAGTGCTGAATATCTCCATTTCCCGTCTCAGACAAACCCATGACCTTGTTGAGCTCCTGTTGTGGTGTGGCATTCTTACCAAGGAGCATTGTTTAGCTGTAAATGCCTGCAGATGCCAGCTAGAGTCAACTAATATTATATGCAATGAGAGGTCATTATAACTTCTACAGTATGCCATAAATTGTATGACTTTACTAAAACAGAATATTACTTCCATTGCCTGCAATTAAACCTGTAATCCTATTTAATTCCTGTGTATTGCAATACTTTTGCACTCCAGTGCAGCAACACAGAGGCATCACAACAAAAGATGCTGCAAGGCAAAGATGAAGGAGCCTTCCATTCCAACTCCCAGTTGTGGACATTTTTCGTATAATCCATTGCAACACCATTCCTGCCGCAAGAATTCCCCAGTGAAAAATGCGAAAGATTAAAAAAACACGGGTTTATGGAAAAATAAAGGGCTAGTGGTGTCTGACAAGCCTTTAAATCTAGGACAGTCATCCCAAAGAGGGATGCACATACTCATTGCAGGAACATAAAAGCACAGTTTTAACTGTGTTAAGAGGGAGATGGAGATGGTAGGCCATTAGCTGGATGGTGTTCTTGTAGCCTGTGAAGACTTCTTCAGCACCCCATATGTTTGTAAAATGTCGCACCGTTTTTTATACCAATGGCTTTCTTATGAGAGCCAAACATATTTATTCTGGTACACACTTTTTTTCAGAAGGGTGTCAGAAAAGAGAACTGGTGGCATTGCATCAAGGCAACAGAATAGCAGTATTTCATGAACTAATGCAGGTCATGCTGTTTCGTATGTTTCCTGATATTTTGTTACACTTTTTTACTATTTGTTTTAAATCAAAAGTGGACACCGGTTCATGTCTTGGCAAGAGAAATAGCGGGGGGAATGAGGGGAGATAGGTGGAGAGATGGAGCAATAGAAAGAGATGGAAAAGGCTGGTGTTGGCACTGATAGAAGGACAGGAGAGAGTCTGACAAACAAAGGGGTTGGGACAGAGGATTTGGAGCAGAGTCACTGGTTGGAAGCATAGAGCTCAAGCAAGGTTCGTGGTGACACTCAAAAAAGCCCATGAGTGGATATGGCAGATCACCACAGCCAGGATGTCTCTCCCAGACCCACCTTGAGAAAACAATACCATATGTGCGAGCTTATTTACGAAGTGCTGACACAAGGGCCTGAAAGAATTAGTATTCTGTTAGGTAAATGTTTTCCTCTGGGCGCTCTCTCTGCAACAGCTTACAGATGTTTCAGCCATGGAGAGAGCGCAAGGCTTTTCCCACCACGGCATGAATGAAAAAGCATGTTGAAGGTTTACCCCAGCCAAGCTCCGACAGTGATCTACAACTTTTGCTTGGGTGTACTTTGCGGAGTACTACCCCCAGCGTTGGCCAAGGTTTTCTCTGACAGAGACACTATTTAGTGCTGCTTCCATAGACTCCAGTGCATATTGTTTGCCACATATTTGTCAAGCTGGCCATTCTCCAGCGGCAGATGTATTGGCAGCGGCGCAGTAAAAACAGAGGAAGTCTTAGACTGCACTGCACGGGACTGTAACAGAATAATGTTAAATGCAATATAAATATGTTCACAGGCCTAGCTGCTTATCCCACATAATCTGTTTGGTGATAGAGGAAATGATGACTGTGAATAGGTTTGTTCTTTTTCTGTGTGATACAAGTTTAACAAACATTCGTATGCACCCTTTTCTCTACTTTTTTTTCTTTTTCCATTTTCTCACTGTCTCTTTCATACTCTCTCTCCCTCTCTCTCTCCCTCTCTCTCTCTCTCTCACACACACACACACACACACACCACTGCGGGGCCGTAAAAGCAAACGGAGCCAATCTTGTTTACAAGGAGTAGCGTAGGACCAGCTGACTGCTGCGGCTGCTCAGCCCCAGCCTCGACTCCCATTTACTAGTGGAACAAACTGCCGGGGAGGGGAGGGAGGCAGGGGAAAACATTGTTATCAGCAGGCCAGATAAACCCCCTCCAGAGGTAGCGCTGATAGAGAGGCAGCCCCGCCGCCGGGCAAATAGAAAGATCCTATCTGGTCCTCGCACTGAGCCGGGCCAATCAGCCCAGCAGAAGCACCGAGGCTTTCTCAAACAGGGGAGATGTGTGGAGAGAGGAGACCAGAGCATCACCAGGTCTGCTCCTCCTTTTAGATGGACTTTTAGAGGGGGAGCTGGATCTCAATTGTCTTCTACAGATGGTTGAGAGGAGAATTGCAGGGGCTCTCGGCCGGCTGATGGTGGCGTGGCTCTCGGGTCAGAACGCAGAGGTTCGGTTTGGGTGTCCAGAGAGGGAAAGGATGCTTTGAGAGACAGAGAGGGTTGGGTTTGGGGTTTTTGAGGTTCTGGTGATGAACTGATGTCGCTGTGTGTCTCTTGATGGATTTGGACAGGGTTCAACTGTGAGAAGTCATTACTAATAAAAGAGGGATGCTGATATATAACAATTTAGGCCCGAGTGAGTGCGTTGGCTATCACATTGGTTGTGAGGGAGGGCACCATTTTGGTTCTTGTTTTGGTCATCAGTTTCAGCTCCAGAGCCAATTTGCAGCTCAAAAATCGCCCTTATTTGAACATTGATACTGTTGTATAAGAGCTGATTCTAGACATCGGCCCTATAATTTTTTATTTATTGGTGGTCAATAAGAATTAATGATCACTCTTGGTTATATTTCTAACTGTGGGGGGTCATCGCATGTGACTGAATTGTAGGGGGACACTACTATAAAATACTTTATTATAACATATCAGAGGAGAATCTTGAGAACCTTTTGAGTGACCATGAACAGTTCGGCATGTTCTGACATGTTGCGTGTGCCATGTGACATGCAGTATTTGATGTGATCAGTAATATATCACCAATATACCACATCCAGTCCAGGGCCTACGCCTTCGGGGGAATTATATTATCACTCTTGCAGACCTCTGCTATAATACTTTTCAAGGCAGACTTTTTACCACTTGAGTTTTTGATAGAATATGGAAAACACACTTTGTAAGGCTTGAAATTTACTGCCCTCAAATTTACGATGTTATCCCCTCGTCCTTGCTGTAATTGTCATTTTCCAACTTCTCATTGCTCGAAGGAATTTTTACTATTTATTTTTCATTTCCGGGTAATGGCTTTTGCGGATGTCTCGAGTGGTCTCACGTCTTTTAATTGACCTTATGTTTCTCTACAGAGAGCACTGTGATTGTAACAGAGCTCGGGGAAGTGTCAAGTCAAGCTCATTTTCCCCTAAAATTAAACAGACTAGTGAGGAATATTCTCCAAGTTTGAATTTATTCCATCTTACAACTTTTTTCTCTCTCTCTCTCTCTCTCTCTCTCTGCCTCTCTCTCTCATATGTTTCTTCTTATGTTCTCTCTCCAGGTTACTGTCATTTTCTTGCTTGCCCTGTACTTGACTTGTTCAAGAAGGTTTTCCAGAAAAGAAGGGAGGCGAGGCGTTCCTCTTTCTCTGCATCCAGCAGGTGGCTTTAGCTTTCCTTAGGGGTCCATCCCATGTAGGGAGCGTCAGCCCGACAACAGAGGCACCGACTCTAATGCACACAAACTCTATTACCCCTGTCTTGCCCATTGTCTGTAAAACACACTCAAGAGCACAGGCAGAAATTAGCTAGTCACATCTTCTCTTGTTACTGTGCTTGAATAGATATTTTGAATGCAACACAACCTTTTTTCTGAGTACTTTAATTTCACCTTGAGTAATTCTGAAAGCATTTTCTCCTCGTTTCATTCAGGCTTTATTTTCAGTAATAAGAATACCGAGACTATAAAGGGTTTGTCAATTACAGGGAAACTCAGTTATTCTGGACTTCACCTCCTGTAACTGATACTAGCTTTGCGACATGATTAAAAAGGGACTCTCACTGAAGTTTGTGGTAATTGCACTTGAGTAAAATATTTCTGTACTCTTTCCACTTCTATTCAGCGGTATGATATATGGTAGTGGTGAGAGGCCAAGCTGCTCTATGACAAGCAGGAGGCACATTTCTAGAGGCAGAAAGGAGGGCTGCAGGGTGAAGAGGCTACAGCTGTCATTGCTCATCTTAATGGCATGCTGGAGTACACACACACATGCACATGCGTGTGCACACACACACATACACAGTGCACACACACCTACAAACATGGGGTAAATGAGGAAGCTTTGGATGTACACATAAAAACACATGGGTTGGCCTCACACACATGCACAAAACCGCTCTCACACACACGCATGCACACAGGCACACACACACACGCACACACACAAAATGTGCAGGAAATGACGAGGCTTTGGATATACATATGAAAACTTAAGTGCTTGTGCATGTGAATGCATACTCTCACACACATACAAGTAGAATCACACACACACACACACACACACTGGATTTGTATGCTCAAACACACAGACATAGACGCTCTCACACAACATGAATATGTATTCCCTCACATACAAGAGCAAGTACACAAACACACACATGGATGGCACATAGTGTATAGCACACAGACACACCTTCACACACCAAGCATTGCCTGTGACAGATGTTGGCAGGAATATTGCCAGGAAGAAAGCCCTTTCATTTCTTTTCATTCTCTCTGTATTTTGGCATGCCTATCTCTGTACACAGTGTGGCCATGTCGCCGGAGCTGTTTCCCTTTTCTTTTTCTCTTCCAGTTTCTCTGTGTGCGTGTTTTTTTTTTTTCTGTTATCATCATGAAATTGAAGTCATTTGTGCCAAGCGAGATTAGAAGCGAATCGGGGGAAAGCGAGGGGGACATTAGCAAAGATATTTTTGTCAGTAATGAGCTAACTCTTTGTTATGCGCTGGGCTAAGGGGGTCTAATGATGACGTTTGTACCGAGAGGAAGAAACTGAGTCTCCAGAGTCCACACACAGCCAGAAACCACGGGCTTTGGTGCAACTCTTAACTCTATTCAATTATGCAGATGAGCCCGTTGGGCTAGTGTTGGCCGTCACTTTAATGATGACGTGGGTAAACAGACATAGCTTCCTTTCTTTCTTTAAGCGTCCCAACCCACCCCCCACTCCCTGCCCAGCCCCCTTATTTCTTATTTTGCACCCGCAAGAAAGTTAATTGTCTTAGTCATTAAAAGAGGTATCAGCTGTCACGCCACTGACAAAGACATAAAGAAAAGGAAAGGCAGAGGGATGTGAGAAAGAGAGAGTTGAGAGAGGTTTATTTTTTGCCTTCCAGGCTGATAGCAAAGACTCTGCTAAGATGCAATCATGGTATTTTGATGCAGGATGAGGACTGATCAACCTCTCCAGGCAAAGCCTCTTTGGAGACTATCCTCTGTTCTCCCCAGTGGCCACCGGGTGGCAGAAGAGCACAAGGAACCCGTGGCTCTTTGAAACGGCTCGGCTCCGCTCACCAGAGACGGCGAGGGGAGGTTTTTTGCCCGTGTGCAAGGCAACTACAAAAAACTACGCCAACAGCCCTGGAAATTCATTGTTAAACTTCTAAACATGCAGTCAAATATGCAGATAAGCTTCAAGATCACATGGGTGCAGCGCAAGCAGAATTGCTCACATGCAATTACATGCAAGCACTAAGGTTATATTTTCGTCTTAAAAGGGCCTTTTGTGAAAATGATAGTTGTTGTTGAATTGTAATAATGAACTAAAATGCACTGGAGTGAAAATAAAATGTGTTGGGGACAAGAGATGAAGCAAGACAGAATTTGATCACATTCAAATGCATTTAGCCATATATGATTCAGTGCATTTATGGTAATTTATCTGTTATTGATGCCTTCTCTCTCAACCCATTAAGGTGAGTAAACTAAATGATTAAAAGCAAACATAAAGGCTAATGTGGGCACACAAACTGTGGCCTGCAAAGGTTCACAAGGAAAAAGGCTGTTTATGGATATATGATGTTGCTGAAAACGAAATATCAAATAGCTTTTACTAGAACAAACTGTTTTCATCTGTCAGTGGTCATGTTAAATAAAACTGACTGGTATTTGTGGCTATTGACTTTGATAATTCTTTTACTTGCTTACACAACAATGATTTTCTTACACTGATGAATGTAAGACATTACATAAGCCTATCTATTGCACATTGTGTAATAGTCATGTTTGCTATTTTAATTTTTTTTCTATTTTGTAATTAAATTTCTTTAGCTGTAGCCTAAATGATATGCTAATCTCATTCATATATTTTTTCTCAACTAGAAATAGTACCATAAAAAGGCAGAAATTGCTGTCAGCCTCTCAAATATTACTTTTTTGTCAACTTGCAGTGATTATCTGACGTAAAGCAGTCAGTTATGAGTCATTTATCTTTTCTACATTCATTTTATCTGAACAGCCTTGTGTCTGTGTATGCAGGAGTAAGAGCAAAGTAAAGGATTTGATTGAACAATGTGGAGATATTGCATAATACCAGGCATTGTCTTTATGGATCTTAACTTAGCCTACACGATCTGACTGTCTAGCCTTTAGGTGGGCACCAATCATCCAATCAAAGTAAGAAAATTATACTGAAAACATTTTTTTCTCTAGTGTTTCTTTGTCTTTCTACTGATTGCACACTGGATGCCCTGAGCACTTGTGACTGAAGACAAATTAACTTGGGAATGATTGTCACATCAAAGTCTCTCTCTCCTCGCTATTCATTTATGAGTCTGGGCATTGAGACCAAAGTTGAGTCCTCAAAGTGGGGAAAAAAAAAAAATTCTGGCTCTTGCATTGGCTTCATATTTTGCTTGTTCCAGTTGTCTGCCCACTTGTATTTTTCCGGTCTGCCCGGAGGAACTGGGGCCACTGAATAGCAACGGTCACCGCAATTCACCCCCCTCGCTTTGTGCCGTTCTTTCTGAAGGAGCTTAAGGATCAAGGCTGCATTTTGTCTCCACAGAATGCTTACAGTATGAAGGTATTGTCACCCAGTGTGTTAGTGTTTCACACAAGGCTTCTGTGTAGAATCCACCCCTTGAAAAATGTCTTCCTGCTCTACTTTGGTCTACTGTCTTCAGTGTCAGTCTGCGTACAGGAAGGGCCTACGTCTCCTTGGCAACTCTGCACTCTCCACATAAAACCCAGAAACTCCTGATCCAAACTGAAGGGGACAGTGGGATACGCGCAGCCTACCTGTCTCTTTCTGGGCTCTATTTTTCTGTGGACAAACATTAAATCTTATTCCGTTCTCGTTTTGGGAACAAAATACCGAACCTGCACCCAGATTTGAGTCATGCTGCTGGGCACATGACAAAACAAAACCCCCATAAAGGTGACATCTTCTAAATCAGAATAACCCCCTCCCTCCTCCCTTTTATAAAAAAACAACCCTCTAGGGAACAAATACTAAGTGAAAGCATGTAGGTAAACGAGAGAAAGTGTGTGAGGGAGAGATGTGGCCATTGTGAGTGTTTATTGGACGCCATCTTCTTGTGATGTGACAGGGGGCCCGAGCCTCATCTCTCCTCGGTGCGTCTCGGCACGCTCAGCGGGAGGCTCGCGCTCCCCTTCTCCCCGGCGCCACTGCCAGCCGTCTCTGCCGAGGTGGTGTGCTAATCATTTAAACAGCCCAATCAAAGGCAACGCGATGTTTCACACAAGGGAGAAAAAAGGAAGGGAGGAAAGTGATTATTAGTGTTTGGGAGAGGCAGCCAGAGTGATTGAGCTGAAGGGGGACTTTGATTTTGGGGCCTCTCGTTGTTTTTCAGAATGGCATTGGGTTTAGCCGCCAGCCTTCAGGATTCTGGTGAGCTGTCAAGGTATGATGGGAAAGTTTTTTTTTTTTTTTCTCACACACACAAAGCCACACACAAAGAGATCCTACTCATAACAGTGTATTGTAGTGGGCCAATACCCAGTCCATCCTTCACAAGGGAGGAAATTAGGGTTTTGTCTTTTTAGGGTTTTGTGTTTCAATTTTATTTTTATTGTTGTTATTGTTGTTTTTATTCCGCATTGTTTGAGAAGAGAAGTAGAATTTTAGGGATGGTTTGAAGGGAAAAGTCACTTTGAAAATCACTTCTAAGAAGGAGTTAGAAATAGTTAATGTTCGTTTTGGTTTGTTGTTAGGCTACATTCAAATCACTATCTGGAATGAAAACATCCACACAGAAACAGACATACACACCACACACCACACCACACACCACACACACACACACACACATAGCACAGCACAGCACAGCACAGTGGAGATGAATCACCTTGGCTTGTCAAGAGGTTGGTTAATAGACACATTTGATGTCACGCAAAGCCCACTGGTGTTGAAAGGGTTTTGTTAGTGTGTTGATATCACCTCCTGTGCATAAAGCTCCACTTAAAACAATAAATAGCAATGAGCGCATCCAAAGCCCCAGCAGTTTAAACTGCATGCCTTTGATATGGGATACCTATTACTGTTGGCTTTATCTAATGGATTGGATTCCCACACCTCATTCCTCTGGTGTTTCAAAGCACTGAAACCTTCAACTGTAATGTGTTATCAGCACATTAGCTGCTCTAGAGCCACTACCAACAGCTAATGTTACTGTGACACCAATTAAAAGGAGGGGAGCGAACTTTGAACTTTGCACACTGTGCTCACTGGATTCATGCCATTTGAATGGGACACTAAAGAGGCTTAAATGTGTTGTAAGAGAACTTGAAATCATACAACAGCAGCGCTGGACTTGCTACTCAGAAGGAGCACAGCACGTTTCTCATTATACATTGAAAGATTTCTTTACCTTTTACTCTCTAAAAGTAGTAATTTGTTATATATATTGCTTGTTATGTTACTTTTAGGTTGCTTTCCCAAAATAGGCGACTGCACCCTCTCTTATCTTCAAAACTCAGTTGAGTGCGGTGGGTTGTATTCGCTGTGAGCAATCTTTGCTGAAACTTTTTGCAACACTTCATGAAACCATGAATCTACGTGCAGGTTGATGCTGATCAGATGAGCGCAGGTTCTGCTGTTACCCATCTGAGCAGCCAAATAGTGAAAAATGGCAGGGGAGAAATTAACTTCAGAAACATGAGCTTGACACAAATGTACATATATACACATCTTAGGATTTTCTCAACAGCCAGCTGCTGTTGCTGGTTGCTCTCTACTGGCCCTTTCTACAGTTTGTAGTTGTACAGTCAATTGGAAAGACATAAGACATGAACCACTAAATTTCTATATTAAGCCATAATGCAGTTTTAAATTACCAATGTCGTTTAGGAATCCTTGGCTGTCGGTGGACAAGAGGACACACTAAGCAGGTCAAATGTCTCAGAGAATAGAGAACTCCAAAATGCTTGGGAGCAAATGTCCTTGATCAACAATACAAGCCGTAGCCTGTAATTACTGACAGATACACATTTTGAAAGTTGAATTCTTTAGTTATAAAATGTCATGGGCAAACATGGAAAAACCTTACCTGTCTACACCATACCTGAGCTCTCCTACCTACTGCAGAATAGGCTAATGCTAATGAAAACACCTAGCCTATATGTCAGAGAGCATGCTGTTTGTCCTTTCAAAACTACCAAATAGTGTTTCAACGATCTGTAACAGTTTGTACAAAAGGCAAGAGTAAGTAAGTAAGTAAGACCTACCAATTTGGATGAAAACAGAGGAACGGGATGGGAGAGAAAACTGCAGTCTCTAGATCGTTCAAATTCTGATATTTGGGAGTAAAGATAACAATAACTTTTTCTCACTGGCAACTGAAATATGATTACATGAATTGAAATAGTAAATTCTGGTACACTATTGTTACTGAGAAAAGTAGGAGCCTTGCCGCACCAACACAACACAACGATCCATTCAGTTAACAAGAGAAACAAAAGTCCACTTACAGTTGATCCTATATTATCTGAAATGTACACAAAACTTTCTTCATTTTTCTATGCTTTTGAGCCTTCTCTTTGAGCCTTCAGCATAAGAAAGTTCACATAAACTGGAGAAAGAATGGATAATCTAAGCTTTGTCAGAGATTGGCTCTTACCTCCATTTCAAGCATTTCAACAGGTGGGATTGAAAACAGGACAGCCCAATGAAAGCACATCCTGAACACCAGTAAAGACTGAACCCACATTACATACTGTATTAAATGAGTATAGTAATGAAACCAGCGTGCCCCCTTTGTGCCCTTTGTCAGTTGTTGCCTTCTAGCCCAACACAGATATCATGTCCCTTGTTGCAATGCTGTCCCCCCGTCCCACAAAAACAAAACAAAACAGGACACTTTTTACCTTCTTTAATAGCAAAGTACGGATGACAACAACATTAAGAATTCACATCTGTAGTGTCCATTTCCCCAAAGAGAGAGTTAGCAACTTCCACCAGAAGGCATCTGCATTAGCTAAACAGTAGCAGCTGGTGCTGTAGCCTTCCTTTAGTTACAGTTGAAGCTCTTCTTCCTTCGAATACGAATACGAATCCCAGGAGCTGTGATCAGTCAAGCTCACAGGTTAGCTTCACTGCTAGCTTTGTTACTTATCAGATAGTCTAACGGGGCCAACGGTGGTTTAAGCTAGTTTAGCTTGGCCCTGTAACTTTGTTTTCAGGTATGATTTCTTTGGTTGTTTAGTGTTAAAGAGAATTGTGTGAGCATGACACAGCAGACTGTTCTTGCTTATTCAATCTGATTCCCCAACATTGAATTAGACATCGAGGACAGGCTACTGTTTGCTTTACTAACGTGATTAATTGGAGATTAACTTGTGTGCCAGCAGGGTTGGATAATTCTGGTTGTTGAAAAAAAAATTAATTGCCACATCCTGATTTATTACTGGCTGACTTTACCCTGCTTAAGGCAAGTTCACTGTTGATTTGCATATTCATGAGTGTAAGGTCCACGCCCACAGACAAATGACACAGACAGATTTTCCTCTACAAAATTGTGTTTAATTGTCGTTAATCATTTTTTGTCATTCAAACCTTGGCTAAAAGTTAGTCTGTGATATTATATCAAAACAATAAGAATTTCCGTCAACTTTCATATGCGTTTAATACTTTAATACATTATCCAGTAGCCTGTTGACCTTATTACTCCAGTGACTTCTAGCAGTATGTGTATTCAGCCAATTTAAACATTGGCAGCTGTTAATAACCATCTAACTCCATGTCATCCACTGGCCACAAAAGCATTGAAGTCCTCTGCACACAAATTGAATTGTCCACCGCTTGTAATTTTCCCTAGAGAGAGGCAGATGTTCAGTATCTTGTCTGGTTTTGTAGTGGTGTACCACAAATATGTTTTGTCGAGGTGGCAGAGGAGCACTCCATTGGATTCTGTGTGCCTCGATCATAGAGCGCAGCTCCCTTTCCGCCTCTCCCGCCTTCTATATTTCTCTCTCCTTCCCTCTGTTCTAAAATAGGACTGGTGAAGAAAGCCTTACACACTCCAAGTTAAGCACCGCTCGGTACTTTTGGTTAGCCTCAGAGGCTCGCTGATTCACTATGAAATGCCCCAATTAAAATAAAGGGCTAATTGTTAGGTTGGTGGACAATTTTTCTGCATTTGTGCCCCCTCCCTTTTCATCGAGCAAGCCCGACAGAAATAGCCCATCTTTCGCGTCTATAGGCCATCACAGCTAAAATTATATGTAATATGTTTGGATGTATGCGTTATGTATATGTTTATCCTCTTACGAGAGCTGTCATTAGTAGGTACGCAGTGCATGTGAGGTCTCGCATGATAACAGGGTGAGTTGTAATGCCGTGTGTGTGCAGCGCACTCTATATAGAATGTGTCTGTGTGCACTCTTCTATGATTGTGCTCTAATGCTGCAGCAAAAGCAAGCAGACATCTCCAGCAGCAGCCACCAAACAGCTCCTGAAGGGGCGGTCAGGCAGCAGCTGTTTGTTTATTTAGATCTAACTTGTAATTACGTCTGCGACAGACTGCACCACGTAGAAAAGACATATTTGGCTCCAGTCGCCAGCCAATCGCAGAAGGGCGCTCGCTGTCCCTCTTGATTACAGTTGTGCGCTGTAGCCGTGCCATTTCATCGGCTCTGGGAGTAGCGAGACACCAAGATCCCATTAAAGAGGCAATTGTTAGAGACGCAACTGTTCTGAATGTGTTGGTGTGAGTAAGTATTTCACATGACAGAAGAGCACTATTTTATTGCCCACCATTAAATGGGCATCTAGTATCATTGTTGCTCAGAAATGTGGGAGACAGACTGAGCACACAGCAGAAGCACGTAGCAAACAGTGTTTATTTGTGAGTTTGATTACAGACTAGGTTAGCGCCTCATGCTGTGTCTTTGCATGTTTTGTGCTTAACATTGTTCTGGAAATGACAGAGCAGTCCGAGGTCTCTTTGCTCAGGATGCAACAATATTACAATACTTTGTCCAGGTCGAGAAGGATTTCTGCTTATGATACAGACTGTATGTAAATGTCCCTCTACTAGCGGCTGTGGATGCTTGCTGTGTTCCCTCATTTGCCATTCATAAGCAGTTGTGACGACCTCATCAGTTAGACGGCGCTGACTCCAAGACGTAGACGACAAAACCACAGACCTCAAAACGAGAGGAGCAGGAAGACAGAGACTCCACTTCACAGGAAGCGTGCAAACTGAACCAAATCCTCTCTCTCTCTACCCCCTCTCTCCTTTCTTCCCTCCCCTCTCTTCACTCGCTAGTTTAAAGTTGTCCTGGCTTTTATTTTGAGAAATATTAATTTGGTAGAAGAGTGGTGTCGTATCTGAAACACAACACAAAGAAAGAAAAAAGAGAGAGGGAGAGTGAGAAAGGGGGGGAAAGAGGGGAGGAAAAAAGAGGCGCAATGCGCGCACATTTCTCTCTCTTGACGTTTTGCTGAAGTTTGTACGCCACTTGAGCCCGCCGTTTCCCTCGCTAATGATACCAGCGGAGCCTCTCTGGGGAATGGCGTCCGTCGCGCGCCTGGCTTTCACATTTCCAGCACCAGGTATTTTGGGATGCACATGCGGGGACTATGAGGCACATCATTCCAAGAGCTCATCTTGCTCTCTCTCTCTCTCTCGTTCTCTCTCTCGCCTCCTCTCTCCTCTCCAATCGGCTTCACTCCTCTCCTCTTTTTTGTTGTTGTTGTACTTCTGCATACGCACACATTCTCTGTCTCACTCTAGTTCTCTCTCTCTCTCTCTTTCTTCCTCCCTCCCTCCCTTTTTCTCTCTTACTTTTTGATTTGGTAAGGATGATTTCGAGTGTGGAAAAAAAAATGCGTGCACAGGAGAGGGGAAAAATCTTTTTATTAACTTATTCATTGTATATGAAATCAAGAGGCTTTTTCCTTTCTCCCCTCCCCTCCTCCCCCCTCCCCTCCTCTTGGTTAAGGCAAATGAATGTTTAAAGAGGTAATTTACTGGGCCCTGGCAGGATCCACATTGTGTATTACACAAACAGGCGGCAACAAAAGGAAATTCTAATCTAGACAGTAACACGACTGCACAGAGGATCCTCGGCGGGGGGTCCGGATGAATTATACAACAATCTGTGTTCTCCCTCGTTTAATTTAAAGGTCTGTTTTCAAGGCTATCGCCAGCTCCCACTTCAGAGGAGAGGCTTGGCCCGCTGAGGTCAAGCCCATATTGACAAATATCAAGAGGCAAGAAAGGAGCGCCCAAAACGCAGATATGAATAAGTAAAGCCAAACAGATAAGCAAACATAAAGCAACAAGGGAGAGGGGAGGCAGGCAGACGTACACACAACATCTTGTTGGCCATGAAACATGTGGGCCCAGGCGAGGTTTTGTGCGGAACTGAAAGAAACATGAAAACTACGCATGTCTGGGCAGTTCTTTTTAAATGGAAAATAATCGTTTGTTGGACGGCGTTGCAGAGCTGTCAGGGTCTTTTGGCTTTTACACGAGTGAAGGGAGGGTGTCGCCGACAGTCTGCCGCGCTCACAGAGGCCTGCAGCACCTGCAGACCGCCTGCTGAGGGTGTGTGAGCAGCGCTGGAAATATTGTGCAAAAATTAATTTCAGCAATTTCCCCTTCTGCTTAAGAGCAAAGCATTTAATGAATGTTTCTTCATTACATAATAGCTAAATAATTGTGCCAGGGCTGCCAGTGTAAATCTTAATCCAGATGCCTCATATTGCTTTTATTTTTCATTTTCAAGGACGCATTTTCACATCAAACAAAAGTCCCAATAAAAGCCTTTAAACCAAAATATTCTTGGACATACAGCCGTCTGTTGGCCACAATTCCCCTCTCTTTTCCCCCCTCTCTCTGACCTTAACAGGCTCCTCTTTTCTTCCCGGCCTTGTCCCTCGTCTAGAGAACAGCATCAGGTGGTGACAGAATTACCCAGCCACCCCAACTCACCTCTTGTCACCACTGATTTCCTTCATAGTTCACGGTAGCCACACACTGCAGCCCCCCCTGCCCCCTCCCAGTCCATCATACCTCGGACAATCAACAGGTCGCGGGCCCCTGACCCCTCCCCGTTGCTCGCCACCAGCCCGCTCCTGACAGAAGGAGTTTGACCTCTGACCCCTCCAGCAGACAGCTCAATCAGCTTTTTATGGCAGCAGTCATAGCAGAGAAAGCGAGAGCGTAGCTGCATCACATGGCTCTCTGGGAAAAAAAACAACATCTCTGGATTTTTCTTTCCCATTGTAACCCCTCCTCAGTCAAGTGGTTGCTATGTTACGTGTCAATACAATAGTAATAGTGCAAATCACTTTGGGCCACTTTGGACCGTCCTCGTATATTACTCAAGTCCTTTATTTTCTGAAGCTGTAATTCAAAATCAATACATTGTTTCGTAATCTATAGCTTCCGCAGCTTTTATTTTGCTTGCTTGTACCTCGAAAGTCATAACGCAACGCTGAAGAATAGCATTTGATTGAGGAGGAATTTAAAAGGGAGAACTCTGATGCAAATTTGGCCCCTCGCTCACAGCAGAACTGCTAGTGATGTTTGCTCCCCTACGTCCTCTGAGCTCCACCGCTGATTTAACCTCCGGGGATGAGCAGCCAGTGATCACAACGCTCAGAGGAAGTTAGCGGCCTCCACTCTCCAGAGGCCAGCGCTTCCTCTTGATTTCGCCTGTTCTGTCGAGAAAGAAAAGGAAGGTAAAGATAAAAAAAAAATGTTAAAAAAAAAATCCCCCTGCTATGCTATGTGTGTGGGCTTCACACAACTGTAAAACTGCGTCATCAGCACAAAGATGAAACTCAGTGTGTGTGAGTGTGTGTGTGTGTGTGTGTGTGCGTGTGTGTATTTTAGGCAAGGTGCCTGCCCCGGAGCTAGATAATGTGAACAGAAGCAGATGGGGAAACTTAAACGCACACCCACTAGGGTATAGCAGAGCTGGCACAAAGTAAGAAGAGGTCTTAGAACATCTCCCAGCCCGAGTGGATGCCAGCACTCGCTAGCGCTGAGACTGGATGACAAAGAGAGTGAAAGAGAGAGCGAGAAAGAGAGTGAGTAAGTGAGAAAGAGAGAAACTGTGTTGTGTGTGTGTCTGTGTGAGTGTGTGTGTGTGTTTTGTACAGCACCTCTACCTCTATCTGTTCTTTTTGTATATTTATTCTTTTATGAAACTGTAGGCCCTCTGTCCTTCTGTTTTGTGTCTCCATCACTAAGCATGTCTAAGCTTAAAAAATGCCACCCTGCACAGTAAACATAGCAACACTCAGCATATTTGCTGTTATTTGTTTAAATTTAAAAAAATAAATAAAAATGAATGTGTATTGAACATGGATGCTCACTGTGTCTAAACGCAGCAAATGATATAATGAATCTGTCTTTAAGTGAAGGGCATTCTAGTTTATAATAACACAACTGTTATAGATTATAGCAGAGCCAAAGAGAGCAATAGCACCCACTTGAGCATGACTTTACATTACTTTATCATGCTCACCAATTCAAATAAATGTGTATGAGGAGACTGGCAGCAGTGTCAAGAGTCTGTCAAGGAGGCTTCACTGAAAAACAGACAAGTGCGTTGTATGTTTATTCACAGTCCCGTGAAATTCTGGATCAAATGAGCTTATACATCATCATAGTTGATACGCACTCACTTGCTCGGTTAACCTCAGATAAGTAGCAATATCTCAGACAGGCTGTGTTATGCAAATACACAAATGCACCACACACCCAAGCCCTGTTCGAATTTGCCATCTGTCTTTTAATTATTTTGCACAATTAATATGCAATAAAACCCTTTCAAACAGGCATAATGAGGAAAAAAATGTGTCGATGAGAAAATACATTTAAACGATTGTGTGTAGGCCTAATTATATTTGGGTTTATGCACATTGCAGATTTTCAATAGCCTTAGCTTTGTTAGTTCAATACATTTTATTTTTCTCAAAACAACCAATATGACCCAACAACCTCCACTCCCAAAGGGTTCTGCAAGGTTTTACTGAAAATGGGTTGTTATTATTGCAGAAAATGGTGGTGTAATGCTGAGAAAAATATTTTGATGCAGTATTTGGGGAAACAATGATGAGCATTAATGGTCCATGTGTCCAACTGAGGCGATGTGTCCAGGCATGTATATCTATTTTTACACAGGAATTATGAAATGCACAGCTGTCACTACTTTTATGACTTTTCCACCTTTTCTAAAATCATGACATCCCCAGTCAGACGTAGAGCAGAGAAGAACTAAATCACTCAGACTGTACAGTAATCATCAAGAAGCAATAGTGCCAGCCCTTAGTCATGTGTCACATTCTGCAAAGCATGCAAAACACTCGGGACCAATTCGTTACAGGCTTATAAATCAGCTCGGGATCTCTCCACGAGCCAGACGAAGCAGGCCGGGGGTAAAAGGGGCCAGTGAGTCCTCCTCACAATGAGATGCACATGTTGCTGCACTGTGGGTGGGTGTTGCAGAGGTCGGAGGGGGTGTGTAGGTTAATAATGAAGTGAACTAGACCTTCTCCAGTCCCAGTGAAGACCGGTCGCTCTTTCCCCCCGGAGAGGAAAACACCATTATCTCAACAGGAGCAAGGAGAGGGGAGCGATGAAGGAGAGAGTGATAGCTGTTCTGGACTGCTGGGTCAGGGGTCAAACAATGAGCTGAGATTTCAGATAAATATATTATTAGTAGTTAATAGTAGTAGAAGAAGTAGTAGTGGGAGTAATAATAATGACAAGAAGAAGGAGGAGGAGGAATAGAAGAACTCAACATAGAAGAAAGAAATAAAGGAACAGGTTAAGAGTAAAAATGGAAGTCAAAAAGTAATTGGCTGAAAACATTAAAATGTATTTTGGCTTTGATTGTATACTTGTGAGGTTCTGTTCTGTTATGTCCTGCACCTGATGTGTCAATCCTGTATAGTAGTATAGTAACTGTATTGTGTCAGCACCACTTAACCACGTCAAAGTCCTTGCACACTGATTGTACTTGGCAAATCAAATTTAATTCTGAAAAAAACTGTTTGGTTAAACAAAGTCCATAAAAGTGTTCCTCAGTGATTTACGTAATGCCAGCTGCCGATCTTTCTAGTGTCTGCTGGGATTCCCAGAGGCATCTTACTGCCGTGATCATCTCGCTTCAATTAGAAGCCAATGGGCAAAGATGATCCTAGTGTTGAGATGCTTTTGGGAAAATTGGCCCTGATCTCCTCAGGCAGGTTGTTCCAAAGCTTAAGGATCGTGATAGAAAATACTTTAACACCCCTGACCTTCAGTCTAGACTTTGGAATGACCAAAAGGATATCAGACTGTGCTCTCACTCATACAGAGGCAGCACTGCCCAATCATACATTTACTCTGTATCATAACAACAACAGGTTCGGTCTAAACCACAGGTATACTGTAGGATACAGAATTTAAAAAAATCTGCTATAATACTAGAAAACCCAAACATTCAATTTATTGTGCAATTGGAGAATTTTTTGCAAACTTGAGAAAGTTTTGGACATCTGGCACCTAATATCTACTGTCTCTACAAGCCATTATTTGAGGCTCAGCCGTTGGAATAATGTGTGGCTGTCATCAGACTAAGAATGAAAATGTGTATCATGTTCTCAAATGATTTGACAGGAGGACAGTGAGAACGGGATGAAGCCAAGAATCAAACCAGGCAGGATCCAAAGGTAATTTGGAAGGAGAAATACGATGAATTAGCAACCGAGTGCAACTTCTGTCTGAGGGAAAACCATCCAGCACTGTTGGTAACTCAATTTGTGAAGTGGTTATTTACCTGTTAAATATACAGTGTCAAATGCAGAACCAAGTAAACTAAAACACCCTGTAATTATTTGGACAACCGCAGCTAAAAATAGGACACTGGTTACTCTTAGTGTTGTAAAATGGTCAAAGTATTATTATTTTTTTCAAATGTTTACCAGTTAACGATAACTAATTCCTCTAAAATCCTAGATAAAAAATTTATTTTGAGATTTAAGCCTATAGTTTCTGAGAGTAAGAGGATCCTATAGGTTTCTTCAGGAGGGGTTGAACTACTGCATGTTTAAAACTGGAAGGAAATGTGCCAGTGGCTAAATAGCTGTTGATAATAGATAAAATGCTAGGACCAACTGTATTAAGGAGCTCTTTGGGGAATTTAGCAGGGATAACATCTAGTAGTCAGCTGGAGGATCTCATATGAGATGGAGAACCCTCAAGAGCCAAAGGCGCCACAGGTTCAAAACAGCTCAACACAGCTGAACTCTCAGAAGTAACTGATAGCTGGTCAGCAGGAGAGAGCTGGCACCGTATAGTGTATTGTCAGCCTTTTTTGTGAAGAAAAACCCCAAACTCTTCATACTTCTCTAGCGAGGTTTAAATAATGTCATGACTGGAGGGGAGCTTATAACAGTCTGCCACACTGAACAGGACTTGAGTTATGTCAAGGGTCAATATTCTCTGTGTTGATCAGCTCATATTGCTCTTGGATCTTTAGCTGCTCTGCTATTTTAATAGTGCGTATTTTGAAAATGGCATAAGAGTTTTGTTATATGGACAACACCTCTTGCATGTTTTTTGAATTGTATCTATAAAGTTTAATTGAAATGAAACAGATTGTAACTCTTGTACAATATGTACATGGATGAGAAAGCAGCTGTAGGTGAGGGATGTATTGCTATAAATTGCAAGCACTGGGATACATTTTGGGGTGAGCGGATAGCTGCGCTGTTGCTGAGGAGGACACTTAATACTCTTAAGGTCTGGAGATTGCCGATGCCTCTCTGTCTCTGGTAGACACACATACACACACACACACACATATCCCACCCCCTTGTAAAAACACTCAAGTTTGATTGATGAGGAAATAGCTGGCAAATTGCAGTGTCCATCCTGATGGATGACATCATTTGGCCCAATGTGCTGATCATGTATGCCAAACAAGGGGCTGGCTTGCCCCCCCTCCCTTCTCCCACTCCCTTTTGCTTACAATTGATCAGTGGGAGTTTTGTACACCAGTCTCTTTTGAATTTAATGCATGAGGAGGGAGAGCAGTTGACGTGGCTCTTTACTGCGTGCGCCGCTCTCTCAGCCCCCTCCCTCCCTCCCACTCCCCCATCCATCTTTATCTAGAGGGGCCCGGGCCGTGACAGATCCAGTGGCACTCTGTTTGTTTACCCCCATACACAGACAATCAGTCTGTGTTAAACGGTCCTTCTGCTTTAGATGGATTATTGTTTACATAAGATCAATTATAGTGGCCGTCTAAAAGGAGAGTTATTGAAGGAGGGACTAAGAGAGATGGGCAGTGATTGTCAATCCTTGAAATTTTCTGTCAGTATTTGTTCTCATCATCAAAATTGGCGCAAACCTTGTCAAGCCTTTTATTTCCAGCCAGGATATTTGTAAAAGCATGTCCAACAACAGAAAAAATAAACATTATCAAAAAAAATGAATAAATAAATAAATTCAGCTCAATTCACAAAAGCTTTGCCTTTTACCATGAGACAATGAGACACACCTTATAATGTGTAAATAAGTCTGGAAAGGACCTGTGGTTGAGGCGGGGGGGATTGTCACATCAACTGGCACAGGAGAGCTGTGCATATTCCTCAATCAAAATTCCAGGCCCTTTACACGTGTAAACAGCTTTGCCAGGCCTTGTTCTCCCAGAGGCTTATTTTGTGGAAGCCATCCAAGCGCCACCTCATATTCAAATGGGTTGACAGGTGAAGAGGAGGGAGGGGGGGGGGGGTGTGGAGACGACTTGATTGATGGGCCAATGGCACGCGGTGGCGGCTGAGTTTATGAGCCAGAGCAAATCTGAATATTGAGAATGCGGCCATCGTGTCACACTCGCCATATTAAGAATTATTTGACAATGCATTATGTTGGAGATCTGTCACGCAAAAAAGATGAGTGTGCCCTCCCCCGCGGCTGAAATTACAACCTACGGTGCGGTGAGGAGTAGCTCTCCGCCGCGCTTTGTGAATTCTCTGTGGACTCTCCCTGACATGGGGCCCATTGACAGGGGCCTTCCTCACTTACTCAGAGTTAGCAACTGCCAAAAAAATGCTAAAATAAAAATCAGTATGCATGGATTCCACTGTTGTTTTGTGCCTCAGATGCATACTGCTGACCATACCCTACAGTAACATGCATTTCCCAGCATAAGAGTGACTTTTAACTTGAGTTAGCAATTGGTTTATACACACAGAGAGGCAACATCAGAGTAATTTACACCCATAAATTACACAGCAAGTGACAGCAGCGAGATTGATGTGTAATCTAAATCTAAGTAGTAACCCTGGAGGGCCGTGGAACTCTTCACCTCAGTTTTGATGATGCGTCTGCCCCCAGCCGACGTTTTAAAGAGTTCCCAACTCTCTCATGCTCAGCGGTTTACTGTTCCATGGAAGTTATTGGGCCTATAAATACGCCACCCTCGTCCATCTCCGGGCTACTTACACTGGGAAAGACATGATGTTAGCAAATGGCTTCCACCTGGGTCTATACTGGATGGCTCTCGCTGGCTCTCTGCGACGGCTAATCTTAGCTTCCTGAGTGGCACATGACCGTTTTCTGGCCATAAAGGAAAGCTCATCCTGTTACAGAGTGCTAGCATTTAGCTCAGGAGGCCTGGCTGCACTGCTGTGATGTGATCAGTGTGCAAGTGATCTTTGGCTACCGTGGGTGAGGGTGTTGATGCATGTGTGTGTGAGAGAGAGGATACCTCATTACTAGGTGTCAACCTGTTTTATATTTGGACATTTTAATGAGAGGAATGAACCCCGAGGCTATTTCTCTGTTCTTTCTCTCCTAGCCACACACAAAAAAAACCTCATTCTGGCTTCATCACACTTCAGCTTGGGTTTTTTTTTAGCACTAAGCTTGTTGTGACACATGAACTGAGCATGCTAATCGAGAGTGCGCTGTAATGACTTCAAGGTGTTAATCTGATATTCATTTAGATGTGAGCCGCACTCCTCGAAATGGTGAAGGAAACAGATCATTGGCCCTTTAATAACAATCAATGCTTGATCCCCCACCCACCACCGTCCCCCTGCTCCCCCCATGCATCATCTGGTGTGCTGTTTGTGTGTGTATGTGTATATGGTATGGTGTGTGGTGTTTCTATGTGTACACTGTGAGCCATGTTTTTTCCTCTGGGGGTCTCTTTGGCTGACCCCCCGACCCCTCTTTCTCTGAGGACAGCCAGCTAAGAACCAAGCAGCATATCAAAGAGTGGGAGGGCACAGCCAGGCCACTGGGTTTCTGGCAAAATCATCTCAATAAATAAATATCACAAGACACCGCCGGTGGGCAAAGCTTTGATGTGGGGGGGTTGAGCCCCATTCTCTCTTTTCTCTCTCACTCTTTCTCAACCTCGATGCAGGCGCTTCTCCTCTAGTGTCTTCACTCACCGCCAAACCCCAACCACTTGCTCTGACAAAATGGCTCATGTATGCACCTATACACATTTCAGCAGTGCCAAACGTTGAGGGGCTTGTAGTTTTCCTCTTAGGAGATGAGAGTTGGAGAAACACAGTTTTGTTATCAATAGATCCAGGGCTTTGGATTGGTTATGAGTGGTCGGCACCAAGTGAGAAAAGCCTTTATTTTCTGATACAATGGTTGAGACAAGTGTTTAAATTTCGAAAAGGTATTTTCCATTGTCTGTTTCAGTTCAATTTCAATTGTTTCCACAAGGTCAGATGAGAAAGGATTATTGTGTACAACTACCCTGCATCTTGCTGTGTCTGAATCATTCTTTTGATTTCCTTTGCTACAAACTCAACAATGGCGCATGTCAGTGGCCAACAGTGAGTAAACAAGAAGTAATGGGACTTGGTACACAAGGTGTGAATAACTATATGATCTACAGCTAGATCAGGATGTCGCCAAAGCTTCCCCACAATAAAATATTCTTTTATCCCTGTCACATTTACCACTAATGCTTTCTCAACATTCAGCCCTACTGTAATTATCATTATCCATGAAATTAACCGTGTACTCTGCTTTTATATTTAACAAGACATATAGGAGAGTTGTCACTGGGGAACATTTTCCATCCTGGAAAAAATAATTGTTGAGGAAAATGTCCTGATGCAAGTGTCCCAAGTTTGTTCAAGGGAATTGCAAAGCTTTTGCTGGCTGTTGCCTCAGTCTGTCACCAGACACAGACACATTTTGTTTGTTGGGTGACCCTCAGGGATGAATCACAATGTCTATTTCATGGACAAATAAATACACATACTGGACAGTATAGGCTATTGTTTTTTCCAGTGGAGACTTGCCTCACCCCTATGTCTGCAAGCACCGAACTTGAGCACTGAGCATCGAAAATAGCTGACTACTGTAAGTATAGGCTATTTCATGCTCCTTCCATGCCGAGCAAAAGATGTGAATTGCACTGTAATGTCAAACACTGTCCACTGTGAGTGGCCAAACACAAGCCTGACAGCAACATTGTCAAGGGTATTTTGTGACATGAAATGACTGCAGTATAACTAGTGGGCTTAAAGGCTTCAGGTTTCTACATCATCACTTTTTGTAAGGTTGCATTTCTGAAAGGATCAATTGTGCTCAACAAAATTACAGCAAATCATCTCCATTCCTTAACTACTGAAAAAGAAATGGAATGAAATGTATCAGCTCTTGACAATATTTCAGTTTCAGTCTGCTGATCAAACAGCCACTTTGGAAATGGCTCTCAAGGTGGTTTATTGTACCTTTCCACAAGCGGTTAATAACTGATTACAGATTAGTTTAAATAAGTTTAAAAATTATGGTTAAAAACGTCCTGAAAAAGAAAAGGACAAAAACTTTTTTTTTTTTTCAGGACATTTTTAACCATAATTATTATTTTACAAACTGTAATTTTCAATCTAACCAATTTGTACTTTGGATTATATGGCCTTTTTTTTTTTATATACCCATGTTAGTCCTTTTGGATTCAATATTTCATTTCGAACAGAGGCCTGGTGTCAGATATTTTAAGTTTCCCAGCACAATCGCATAGACCGCACAGTCCTCACCACTATCTCCTGTTGTTGAAAAATGTTTTTCTAATGTAGCAACATGACAGACATTTATAAAAGCGGGGTGGAGGAGGTGGGGGTGGATAGCCTGGAGGGTGAAATGTAGGTACATTAAGCTCAGCAAGTGGTCAATAATGCTTACCCCTCACTATTGAGAGGCAATTGAGAGGAATGTGTGTGTGTGTGTGCGCTAATACATGACTGAGGCGTATGGGGGTTAAAATGCATGTCTCCAGGGAGCATGTTATTGACTGTTGAACAGCCCAAATTAATTTTCAACAAGCCTCTTCAGTTGAACAATGGAGGTGGATTATTGTTGCAAAGGGAGGGCCTCATGTGCTTTACCCCAGGGTCCACTCAATGGATGACTGGCTCCCCTCTTAACACGCTTTGACCTCAGTGCAGCTACACTGCTATTCTTTTGTTATCAATGGCTCTGTGTTGCAGTTAGTGTATCAAGACAGTTATTTTGGTTGTAATTGTGAACAGCGCGCATCCACTTCATATTGTAAAATGGAGGTATGTTGACAGAAAATAGCTTTTGTTATCTTCTTTCTGCCCAAATTCTTTTTTCCGATGACATTGAGTGCAGTCATTATTTCCAAAGTCTCGTCCTCGTATAGATTTAAATGTGCCTGTGTAGTCGATGTGCCGAGGCTGAGGGAGTCAAGCAGCTGAGTTAAACAAGAGGCCTCATTGTTAATTTGAGCATCCCGGCTTATTAGTTTGGTTTTGATCTATCGGAGGCGGCTGGGTGTCATCCCATCGCTTGTTTTCCCTCTCCCACTTTGAATGGTACAAGTGACAAAAGGCCTCCCACACACAGTAGCTGGCGCAGTGTGATCACTGCACGCTGAGACACAGGGAGGTGTCAGCACTAATCTCCTTTAAAATGGCTCTCTTGTCTTACATCCGATGCTCACAGCATATCCTCAACACTGTAATTGTGTCTACTCCATGAGACTTGCCGTCCCACTTTTACACCACTTTTGTTTCATACAGTGAGTGTGCGCCAGTGAAGTTATGATACATTGTACTTGACTGAGGAGTTGAAAATCAGTGAAATGTTTTTACCTGCTATTCTCAGCCACATCAGTATGTCTTGCGCTTTCTAATCTCCCATCACTAAAAGAGGTAATAAGAAGTAATATGCAGTACAAAAACACAATCTGCTCCCATTGTCAGCCTTGGGATAAAACCACCTTGTTAAGTATATACTCAGGCAAAGTGATTGAGACTGTTGAATCCTACAAGGGCTTAGGAATAGTAATTGATGACTGCCTTTCCTCCAGGGCTTATATTCCGCACCTTGTAAAGAAATAGGAGCTGAATTTGAGGTTTTATTTTAGGGACAAGTCATGTTTTTCTTTGCCAACTAAAAGGAGACTGACTGCTGACACTTTTAATTGATTATGGTGATGTTTTACATTTCACACCTCCACCCAGTGTGTTAGTGCCTTAGACTCCCTGTATCACTGTTCAGCTCTCAGGCATCATTGTACCTTGTATGTAAGTTAATGGGCCTTATTGGGACTTATTCAGTGGTAAATGGCTATTTGGGTCTGTTTACTAATTATTTGTGCTTTTATATATTCAGAAAACTTGGAGGAAAAGAGCTCATTAAGTGAATTTTAACTTTGCACTTACCTATTATGTGATTTTAATTGAATTTTGCTTATGCACTGCACAAATACGTTGTCTATCCTGTCTTTTCTTTTTTCATGACGCTGCTTTCTTGGCCAGGTGTCTCTGGAAAAAAAAAGAGATTTACAGTCTCAATGGAATGACTTGGTTAAGTACAGGTGAAATAAATTAAAATATCAGACATTTTTGTCTTTACTGCATGTCTCCCTGCCCTTGCGGTGTCAGGCTTGTAGAGCTAACAGTAGGTTCTTCATGCAGCAGACTCCAGATAAAGCAGAACAGATGTTCCACAGTGACAGTGGCCTCTGTGTTATTACACAGGATAGGTCAAGGTCAGCTCAATAGAATCACCTCTCGTGCAGGAAGAAGACTGTTGAGGAGAGGAGGATGCAAGCCACTCCATTATTTCAAGATTAACTGAGGACAGAGATACAGCCGTTTGGCATTTGGAAAAGCCGTTTGTTGCTCTGGAATTTTCTTCTCCTAATCCCTGAGCGGGGAACTTGGTTGCTGTGTTTCTGCGGTATTCTGTAAATATGGGAGAAGGCCCACAGCTGAGGTAGTTTTCCCAAGGTCACAGCATGGGATGATGAGGAGCAGAGCTGACTTGGTGCATCTGGACTTCATTATGAGAGTCTGGAACATGCTCTCCTATCATTCCTGCTATCTGCTGAGGGAGATGGAAGACAGTCTCAAAATCCAACTTAGGAGGGGTTGCCTTCCATCTGTCCTCATGTTAGGGGGTTTGCCTGCCATCTTCCTCTCATTTTCCCTTTTTTTATTCGACTAACTTTATCTTTATCTGTAAGTCTGCCTCTGAAGTGCTGTGTGTTTATGCTAAATCCATGCTTGGCATACTTGTCGAGATTGAAGTGCAGATTGAAGTGCTCGACAGTGCTTTAACTTCAAGTCTGTTTTACTTGGATGACACCCTCCTCCCCCCCTTTTCTTTCCTGAGAAAGTTTCTTCTTCCTCTCCCATGCCTCGTTGATGCCCCGGAAAAGTCAGAGCTAAGTCAGAGCTCTCCCCGTCTCGCCCCCAGGACAGAGAGCACCTAGCCACATGCCTTGTAGGCTCGCCAGGAGCTCAGCGCCTCTGAACTGACTGATTGCCACTGTGAAAAAAAAAAAAATCCCACACTGTTACCATTCCGCCATTTCCTGGCATGTGCGCAAACATGGAGCACATCAAAGGAGCACATCCCCCCCATCCCACCTACCCCTCTCCACACCCTCAGCAAGCCACCCCCCATCCATACCCCATTCCCTGAATGCCCCCTATCCTCCCTCTTCCCTAACCAACCTGCCTCCCTCCTTGCCCATTGTAAATTTTGCAGATGAAATCAAAGAGACTAATTTTCACTGGTGCGTCAGAAGCGGTGCACTGGACCGCATGGCTAAGAGGAAAAATCAATGCAGCCCTAAGTGGGAGATCAAACTCAATATGTAGGTTTGGATTGAGCCATAGTGTCTTCATTACGCCAAATAAATCTATCTTTCTCTGGTGTGTGTGTGTGTATGTGTGTGTGCGCGTGTGGGTTGGGGAGGTTCTTTGAGGATGTGGGTACAAGGTTGCGGAGGCTGTATTTATTCACATTGGCTTGAGATGTGTGTAGAATGAAATGTCCTCTCCAAGCAAGCAATCTTTATTTATTCTGAGCTACCTCAGTTCCTTTGGGCACCCTGCCTGAAAGGTGAAGGCTACGGTTACGGTAGTGTTACATGCCTTACCTAACATGGAATACAAGTTCTACATAGCACTGCACATCCACATATGCAGCAGATGATGCCAGTTATGACAGAAACCCTCCTCACCCTTGATCAGCTGCTGCCTGCTTACTCATAAACTGGCAGCATGTTAAGAGCTTACCCGTATAATTTACTGTCTGATTAGAATGAATGTGAATGTGAAGTATGTGCTAATGTATACGTATAAACACATTATTTCATTCCTGTCCTTGTCGCATTGTATCCCGGTTAGCTGTAATTTATTGAAATGGAAAAAGCTTTCCTTTCCTTGTGAATGACACAAGTAAACACATTTCTGTCTTCATTTGATATGTCATTGCTGGACCTTGTTCCATATCAAGAAACAACAGGGATCCATTATTGATATCTGGCAGCTAAAGTTGCATCACCTTGAGAGTTCCGAAGGTGAAAAACAACATAGCACAATTGGGTGTTTTTTATTTCTTTATTTATTTCTATTTCCCTCTAGTGAGATGTCACTTCAAAAACAACCCGACCAAGGAGTGTTATTATGCTGGGAGAATGTCAGCCAGTTACAATAGGCTGCTTAATGAGGTAGTGTGGCAAACTTTCAGGCAGGCCATAATATGAATTATTTGTCATTGGCTCTGTGTGTGTGTATGTATGTGTGTGCGTGTGTGTGTCTTTGGAAAGGGCCCAGTGTAAAGCGGGATGAAGGCAGGCCTTGATGGAGAGATGTGGCACTAGCCTGGGGGCTCGCTCCACTGTGAGGGTAGTTAGCTCGCTGCACACCGCCATCATTAGGGACTAGGGCACTTGCGCTGGGAAGGTGACACACATGCCCACATTCAGACAGAAGCACATACACATAATACCTGTATCTATACCTCACCTCTTCTCTCTAGCTCTCTCTGTCTGTCTAGGCCTCACTCACTCTCTCTGCCTCTCAAGTGATTTCTTCCCTGTAATCACTGAGACCACAGCCTTCACATGAAGCACTATTTAGTTGGAATGATAGATTGGGCTCTGATCTTCTCAATAACAAATGAATTAAACAATGACCAGGCTGCAGGGTGAATGCTATCGTCAACTTTAAAGGTGCAATTAGTAAGAGTTCTACTGTCTCAGAGCACAAAATGACCACAATATATCTGCAGGGGGCTTGATGGAGTTGTTGATTGATACCAAGGACTCAATGATTACTTCACTGTGTGATTGAGTGCAGAGATTTCTGGCTTTCAGAACTCACTTCAGGCCTTTATTCTCTGTTTTGGAACAAAAAACACCTGTCTACCCATAATAAAATGTGACTTTATTATATGTGTCAGTTGCAGACCACTGTAAACTCAAGACCTGTCGATGCTGCTGCAGTTCCTTGTTTGCCGATTGAGGTTGAAAAAGTATTTTATTACTTAATGCCCCTTTAACAAGAGACCATGGTCTCATTAACCTCCTACTCAGCACATCCTGGACTGTATCAGTCCTAACTGCTACTGATTGGATCAATGTGGTTTGAATCACTGATGATGTGTAATAATCCTTTCATGGTCCTCTAGTCAATGACAGCTGTGCACTTTATTTTAGGATGCTCTTAAAGTCACTGTTTAGATTTGCTATCTAATGTAGTGGTTCTCAACAAGATAATTTTTTGGAGGTTGTGAGATGATTTATGGGATAGGGAAAAAAAACAGAGTTCTACTATATACAGATTTATTATTATGTCTATTTTTTCTGATTTTTCTCTAATGTTTGCTTTTTTCTTGTGAAATACTGAATAGTTTTAAACCTGTAGGCCTCTGCTGAAAATGTAATGAAAAAACCTGAACGGAAAATTATTTTTTGTTTGAACTGTTCACCACTCTGCATAATGCAACCTGTGACAGGCAGGGGATCACAATTAGGCATCACTTTTTAAGGGGTCACAAACCAAAAAGGTTGTGAACCACTGGTCTAATGCAGTATAATACAAAGGTGGAACACCATAGACATTCAAATCTATTTCTTCATACAGCTCTACTAGAGACCAACATGTTGCTCCCCATAACTGCTGTCAGGTTACAACTTCATGACCCTGCCAGCGAGCTCGGCTTTGCTTTCAAATGTGAAAAGTGGTGGAGCAATCGCACTGGGGAGGATTGCAAGTATGAGGAAGACTCCAGCAGACCAGTGATGCTGACAGTCGAGCGCTGGAAAAAGACTCAGTGTATTCTGGTTTGAATTGTGGAAATTTCAGTCTGATGGAACGTCCCCCCACCCCCTGTTGCTTCTTCTTCCCCTCTGTGTACCTGATCATCGCTTTCATTGTCCCTCTTATCGTAATCTATTGTAGTGCAATACACACAATATTGCCTTAATGGATCCAAAATATTTCTGATTAAAGATGGCCTTGTTGCTGGCACGCCACGGGACACTCCTCCAGGAAAAGCATTGTGTACCAAATTGTACCAAATTTTCCCTTGTGTGTGGTAGCCCCTATTTATTTCTCAGATAAAAGAGACTCTTTCAAATGGCAGAAGAGAGAAAATCTCTCAAAATATCCACCTTTCATGTGCAGCATTTTGTTCTTCAAGGTTAGAGGACATTTGTTATTGAATAAGGACTGGGATAAATCCTCCAACAATTAGTTTTGGAAGAGAAGCAGATCTTTAGTCCACAGTAATTCATACTTCCTAATGCAAACACAAATCAGTGGGATGTATGAAGAATTTTGAAAATAACTAAAGAATCAAAATATGAAAAAAGATTAAGTCAGAGCTCTTGAGTGTCAAAAGCTGAAAACATATCAGAATCACTAATTCTTCTAAGAAATGTGGGTAAAGCCTAAATGATGAAAAGTAAAAGAAATACTTTCCTGTCTCCTACCATCCAGAGATTCGTTTCTCTCTAACAATGGAACAATGGAACAGAGAGCTACTTCTTTTTTACGCATTGTTGTTCATGGAAAACAGAAAAAAATGGAGCATGAAAAAACATTTTAAATTTTTCAAGTTCCATGCAGTCAGCTGAAATGTTCCTAACCATTTATTTTTCAATAACATACCATAGAATCTCATAGAATCTCAACTTTTGATCAAAATGTTCAGAATGTTCAGAAATGCATCAGAATGTAAAGAGATGGAAACAGATCATCTTAGAGGCAATTTGCTAAGGAAACAAACAGGGTGGGGGAAGGCTGCAGCTGATGTATCCTCCATTATCAAAATTAGAAAAAGTTTTATTTGATCATGAAAAGATTTAAATAATGAGCTCATGATTTTTTTGCCTTGCCCCCAACTTATGCAAATCGTGAATGAGTAATTTTTGTCTCGTGGTGGAAGTTTTTCAGCTATAAGACACTAGTTTGCCTATAAGAAGAAATCATTTAATTTTACAGTGATTAGAAAACATGATTGGTTTGCACACACTAAAGAAAAATTGTGTATACCGGCTCATGCATCCCTAGATCTCAGCATATTTCAGATGTGTAATCTAATGATTGGAAAGTACTAGCATAACTCAAATTTTGCTATTGGCAAAGACGGGTTTGTTTACACCTGTCTCGCAAAAATGATGACATCCCAGTAAACATTTTGACGATGACTAGATGTTGATACAATGGCCTGAAAACTAAAAATAAATGTAGCGGCAAAATGAAAGTTGAGACAACGTTCGTAGTCGTTCATAGCTGCTACCTGCATCGTTTTGTAGAAATTGGGACCTAAATAGTTTTTTGATATCAGTTCAGGTGTCAAAGCTGTTTTAATATGACTTTTTACCTTGCCATAATATCATAATGTGAAAATTTTGTCCTAGTTTGGGTTGATGTTGAACTTGGCCGCCTCCTGCACGTTGCTGTCTGTCAAATGCTGGCTGGGGCTCTGACAATATAGGTTCTTCTCTTTAAAGCTTTAGCTGTGTTTTTTCAAAGGGCTTCCAGCAAGGCCTTTTACCTGCACTGCAATGTAATGCTCTGTACTAATTTCTTTTTTTTTTTTTCGTACCACATGTATTGAGGACATAACACTGTTCAGTTACCTTCCAGGGGGAGAAATTGCTCCATCGTTTGAAACACTCAGATAGTAATATGAAATACTCTCAAGATTGCAACAGTTAACTCTAAAAAGAGCAGTAAAGTAAAAGTAGAGGCGTTACAGTCAGGTTATTTTATGGAGTGCAAGCATAATCACAAAAATGTCATTAAAAGGATCACAGAATAGCACCTAGTGAGCAAATTGTTAAAATGGCCCCATAATGTTACAGCAGAAGCCTTTTTTAGTAAGCATCACTTATAAACAACATACTTCATCTTTGTTTTCTCTGCTTACTCTGATAGCTGCTGTTTCTATTGTAAACGTCTTGTAATCACAATCAAATGTTGGTTACTGCTGTGAGTATTAGACAGAAAGGCAATGATGTTCTTTTGGACTCTGCTAAACACCAATTTACAGCAATTCAACAATGACAAAAGAGGCAGCCAATATTTTTTTTTTTAAGTGGAAAGACTTGATGTTTGCAATTTACAAAGGGCTTATCTTCAAAGCCAAGTTGAGGGGAGTGGGAAGGGATCGAGGGCTCGGTGCAGTGTGCGAGCGCTGCAGCAGCAGTTGTCGATCTGGAGCATCTTGGTGCCAAAGTGGGGCAGAGAATTTTCCTCATGGATGAAACTTTTTAATTGGCAAACATATCAAATGTTGAGTTAAGGCCTTTTAACATAAGTATTTGGGAACATTTTGGCATATTGAAATGCAGCCTGAAATCTAAGAAAATTGTATCTAAATATGATTAAAAAAAAAAAAAAAAAAGTAAAAATATCTTGATATTTTCTTTCATATTGTCCATTTAAAATGTATCATGTATCATCATAAAACTCTTGTTCTTTTCGACAACAGCTTACTGTCTCTAATTTAGGTTATATAGCCGAAAAACCTGCATAGATTTATGGTAAGGCTACTTCTTGACATGGAACCTAATACTAGACCTATATCTTTTAGTTGTATAGTACAAGGAATTGGACCTATTCCCTTTACTGTACATGGTGTTCTGGGTTGAATTATTTGATGATTTTTTTGTAGTCTTCCAGTAAGAACTACCATTTTATATCAAATTATAAACTGAGAGGCAATCTGTGAGAAATAGCATAGAAATGGATCGGCCATTTAAGACTATTTAACAGATGGAAAGACTGTTCCTCAGTCACAGCAATGCGTACATCTACATTTATGAAGGCAGCAGCAGGCATACAAATGTTTCCCCCTTTAGTCCACAGTGTTGCAGAAAAAGTAAGGAGTTGAGGAACATCTGTATAGATTAATACATTATATATCCAATAATGACATGCTGATATAAAAATATTTAGAAAGCTTTTCAAACAGAAAATTTATGATCTTTTGCATTGATATTGTTCTTGTTTCTATTTGTTCTTAATCTGTGATGAGCAAAAACGTCCATTTGCATCAAATTGATTTTGGATAACAATACTATTTCTACCAAATTAAGAATACCAGTGACCTCCAGTCCACATACAAACACACACGCACACACACCTGCCTGCCTTTTACAGCTGTCACCCCATTCCTCAATGCCACAGCAGTTACCTCCAATCAATGTGAAGTCGTCATGTCATCCAGGAGTCCCAGGCCGCTGACAAAGGCATTGCTGAAATAATTAGAAAGCTACATCGCGTGACACAGGGATTTCTGGCTCATCTCTCTCCTCAAGCACACATGTGCACGCACACACACACACACACACACACAGACACACACACACACACACACACACAACCACACCCACATCCACACACACAGAGGAACTTGTCTGTGCTTCAAAGTGTTCCAGCTCGGGGAGTATTCTTTCTCTCAAGGCCAGGTGTGGATGAAGTGACAGCAAGACGAAGTAGAGATCACACTGTAGTCCATCTACCTTCACCTCCTCCGTCTCACT
Source organism: Centroberyx affinis (assembly GCF_046629955.1). Taxonomy (NCBI): domain Eukaryota; kingdom Metazoa; phylum Chordata; class Actinopteri; order Beryciformes; family Berycidae; genus Centroberyx; species Centroberyx affinis. The sequence goes on from NW_027280094.1 coordinate 181,701, forward strand.
CTTCTTTCTCAACCTCTTCACATACTCATCTGTGTAGTGCAAACTTATTATCAGAAGTGCTTTCCTCGCCACTCCTGTCCATAGAAGAGAAAATTGCGTGCAGACTCGACGATAAAAGCACTTCTTTTTTGAGAAATGACTCTGTTGTAGTTTGAGTCTTATGGACATGACCTCAGAAACCTTTAGCATACCAGCTTTTTCACAAACTCAAGTATCAAGTCTCAAGAGAGATCCATTGACACATATCTTAAATCCTATGAAATACAGCAAAGAATGAAAGGCATTGGCTTGGTATTCCAATCAACAAATACCTACTGAAGCTCTTTTTAAACCTATGAAAACTGTCCATCATCAGGGAGAAGAACAAACGGTTTGGCACTCCCAGGGCTGAAAAACGCATTGGAGTCGGCTTTAATATTTTCTTTTCAACTAGCCATGCAATACAGGCTTTTTAATTCTGAGTGAAGTGTAACTCCTCCTTTTTCATTAAAAGCAACAACTCCAAACCAAAGAGCACCTTCAACAAATTCTTCCACACACACAAACCCGGCAGAAACACTCTATCCTCTCTTTTTTGGACATTTTTTTAAACCTAATTTGGGGGGGGGGAACAAGAAAATCATTGTAGAAGACAACATAACTCTATTAATATGGACAAAATCCGAAAATATATGGCGTGTATTGAGTGACTCTGTCATTCCCAGCGCTGGAGATTGGACATGTTTATGCTGAGCTACAGCCATTTCCTTCAATTGGGGCCCATCCACTCCTAGGTCATCAGGGTCAGGGGTATATACCTTTTTTTTAATGACATCCAAAACAATATATTTTTGTGTTTCTTGTTTGTTGTAACCTAGGGGACATATTTAACGTTCTGCAATGTTTTCTGATTTGTCTGTATGCTTGCCTTCAGCGATGGCCTTCGACATTGTTCCTCCACGCCACACTCACATCAAAAGACGCCATTTCTTTTACTCAGGTATACAAAGACTTCTCTCCCCCTCAAAATGTATTAGAACCGCCACGGACGCTGCAATGTTACTCGTCGCCAGTCTAGCGGTATACAGTTCAAGGGTATGGCCCACACAAATGCATTAAGAGTGTGCGTACTGTATACATTCAAAGGGAACAAAGAAGAGTCGCGTATTTGCTTGATCACAACTGAACCCATCCCCCTGGTTGCGGTTCCCCTCTGCTTGGTATTCAGTGGAGGATGTTCTATACAATGCGGCCATGTTCAAGTACAACATAAGGCTCGCGGCATGCTGCAATTCAGCAACACTTTGATACTTTTCGGTGTTTTGCTTGGCTACTTTGTAGATTTAAGCAAACTTCAAATATGTGAGAAACTCATTGTGGTCTCCTCGGTGCACGGAGAGTGAATCTATAAAATGTGACACATATACGCACACACACACACACACACACACACAGCATTCTTGCAAAAGCTGTTGTTGATCCATAGAGAACTTCACGTTAAGTGGAGACCCCCAAACGACACAGCCTGCCTTGACTACAGTCTAATTCCCCTGTGCTGCTTATAATACAAAAAATTGCACACAGAATTCTTCCCACTACTGCTGATAGAATTCCAGTGAAGGAATTGAAATGCTTCAAAGACAGTATTTCACAGATGAAACGGCAAGAAAGGTACATGCCTCAATAACCCAATGAAATCAGAGTTGGAACTTATAGCCATCACACTGTTAAGAGCAATTCTTATAGCCATCACAGTGCGATGGCTATAAGTTGCCTACTGAAGCTCTTTTTAAACCTATGAAAACTGTCCATCATCAGGGAGAAGAACAAACGGTTTGGTACTCCCAGGGCTGAAAACGCATTGGAGCCGGCTTTAATATTTTCTTTTCAACTAGCCATGCAATACAGGCTTTTTAATTCTGAGTGAAGTGTAACTCCTCCTTTTTCATTAAAAGCAACAACTCCAAACCAAAGAGCACCTTCAACAAATTCTTCCACACACACAAACCCGGCAGAAACACTCTATCCTCTCTTTTTTGGACATTTTTTTAAACCAAATTTGGGGGGGGGGGAACAAGAAAATCATTGTAGAAGACAACATAACTCTATTAATATGGACAAAATCCGAAAATATATGGCGTGTATTGAGTGACTCTGTCATTCCCAGCGCTGGAGATTGGACATGTTTATGCTGAGCTACAGCCATTTCCTTCAATTGGGGCCCATCCACTCCTAGGTCATCAGGGTCAGGGGTATATACCTTTTTTTTAATGACATTCAAAACAATATATTCTTGTGTTTCTTGTTTGTTGTAACCTAGGGGACATATTTAACGTTCTGCAATGTTTTCTGATTTGTCTGTATGCTTGCCTTCAGCGATGGCCTTCGACATTGTTCCTCCACGCCACACTCACATCAAAAGACGCCATTTCTTTTACTCAGGTATACAAAGACTTCTCTACCCCTCGAAATGTATTAGAACCGCCACGGACGCTGCAATGTTACTCGTCGCCAGTCTAGCGGTATACAGTTCAAGGGTATGGCCCACACAAATGCATTAAGAGTGTGCGTACTGTATACATTCAAAGGGAACAAAGAAGAGTCCCGTGTTTGCTTGAACCCATCACCCTGGTTGCGGTTCCCCTCTGCTTGGTATTTAGTGGAGGATGTTCTATACAATGCGGCCATGTTCAAGTACAACATAAGGCTCGCGGCATGCTGCAATTCAGCAACACTTTGATACTTTTCGGTGTTTTGCTTGGCTACTTTGTAGAATTAAGCAAACGTCAAATATGTGAGAAACTCATTGTGGTCTCCTCGGTGCACGGAGAGTGAATCTATAAAATGCACACACACACACACACACACACACACAATTCTTGCAAAAGCTGTTGTTGATCCACTAGAGAACTGATAGAATTCCACTGAAGGAATTGAAATACTTCAAAGACAGTATTTCACAGATGAAATGGCAAGAAAGGTACATGCCTCAATAACCCAATGAAATCAAAGTTGGAATTTACTGTATAGCCATCACACTGTTAAGAGCAATTCTGTTGTGAACCGTCTGGTATGGATGACTTCAGAACACTGTCAATACTTGAGCCAGTTACACAGGCAGACAGCCACAATACAAACAGATACTGTACAAGCCCCTGTGTCAGCAAGTGTCCCTCAGCAAGACACCGAATCCCAACCAGCTGCAGGGGCGCTGTTCTGCAGCCGACCCTGACCTGTGACCTGCAGGTGGAGTGGGGCGAGCAAACGCAGAATTCGCCTGCGGGGATCAGTCATGTATCACACTGTTTACATTATTATTATTTTATGGGAGGACTGAGAGAAGGTCAGATGCAAGAGAGGTTTTTTTTTTGCTTTCTAGCTTGTTGGACACTAATTGGCCTGTCTGGAGTGCACTGATTGGATGATGATTCTTCATTTGAGTGGTATTCTCTTTTAAAGGCTACCAAATGCCTCCTTAAATGAGTCTGATTTGTCCTGTTTTACCTGATGTGCAATCAAAGGTTTTGTAAATAATTCCATAGCATTTTTGACACAAAAGATATGATACTCAATACATGCATATGGGACATTGGTTAAGGTCTGGGCTCATTTCTTCCCTCTCTTTGAAAAGAAATTAAAAGACAGACCGTGTCAGAATGAGTCACGACACCCTGGTTCAGAAACTCTGTTGTTGTTTGTGGTGTATTATTTTAGAACAAGAATGAATTTTTTAAAATGGATCAGTTTCAAGTTAGAAAGAGAACACCTATTGTTCTAAGTATAGTGATGGATTGACAGGCTGACAGCTGCATATTGTAAAGGAACCAGTACAAAGCATTATATTTGGTTTGTATCTGTCCAGGTAGAAAAGAGAGCGAAAGTAGAATCTGTGAAAGTGTTTGATTAATAAGAAGAGTTTCATTGGTTTACTGAAAGGTCTTCTCTGAATTTACTTCCAAAAATTTTGCACTTGTTTGTTCACAAGAACATTTGATTTTTGATAGACCACATAAGCAATAGCCAAGGATGTCTCAGACACTTCTCTATTAGTTGAACCAATAACAACGTCTGACCTTTGTTTACAAGGTAGCTAGTTTTTAATGTAAGATGTGTTGTACAAATCTTGCCATTGTATTCCATGAACCTTGATTTTAATCACAGCGGGATGGTTCTCAAAAGGGAAGTAATCACAGTTTGACCTACTATTGAAAATGGCAAGTTATCTGAGTATTTCTAAATTACTAAGTTCTATTTTTCCTGATTGTACGGGTTATCAGTTGTAGAGGGAAACTGAATTTCAAAACAAAAGCTAGACACAGATGTGCACATACTAAGTTGCTTTTATTAATACAGAACTGCATGCTACAGAGACTGTACAGCATAAACATTTATTCATTACAAAAAAAACATGGTTTTTGGAACCATTTAAAATAACAGGAAAAAACAAACAAACAAAAAAGATAAGAGCATAAAATAGAACAGGAACATCACAGCCGTTAAGGAAACATTCAAACTATTTATCATTAGCATCTTAATAAACCAGAGAAGAAATCGACAGGTTACAGTCGCGTCATGTCAACTACAATGGCACCGAGTGGATGATTCTCTTGTAGCTTTTTTTTTTTTACAGCCTCTTGCAACATCAACATGCCTATTTTTTCTATCTACCTATATGTAGTAGTGTACTTAAAAGTGGCAGTTTGTGTATTTTTTTGTATTTAATAGTTTTTTATGAACCTCCTAATATACATAATTTGGCCCTTGTGGGTTTATACAGTATGATGTCCGTCTTTTTATTAAGTTTAAATTTTAATATTTGACAATTTGCTACCAAACACATTTGTTATAGCAACATTTATACTACATACATAGCAATCTATGTAACGTCACAGCAAAGAATGGTATCGAAATAAAAAAACGAACAACAAAAAAAGATCCCTACAGCGTGGTTAGAGGGGCAGAGAAAATTATCACAAAATTTGGCACGGAAAATCTGTACACGAATCTACAGTCTGAGAGATGTGACTGTGCAATAAAAAAGAAGGGCTTTAGACACTTTTCCAACTACTGAAGACACGGTACCCACTGTCTCTTGTTTCAAGTTTTCTTTTCTTCTTTTGTAAAATGGCTTATAGACGCATTTCTTGAAATGAAGTTGTGCATACTTCTGTTCATGAGATCTACACAGTACACTGAGTGGAATCCAGGTTTTCAGCGAGGAAAGAAATGAACTCATCAACGAACAAAAGATTTGCCTTTTAAAACCTCCTTGTAAAAATGGATCATTCATATATAAGTCGCTTACCTTAAGAAAAAATATTTGTACAATGTATTAAGAAAAAAAAAATAGTCAAAAAGAGACACATACAAGATACAACAAGCAATCTCTAAAGCAATAAATACTACTGGTCCTAGCGTTGTGACATTTTGAATTGAATACCCACAACCCTCCCACCCCCACCTCCCCTCAAGCCCTCCCACCTTTCCTGACTCCACCCCGAAGGTAAACAACATAAAGAAAAAGACAACGCAATGGAACGATGCATATTTAACACAGTAACCCCCCCCCCATTATTCTGTACATTTAAACAAGAACAAGTAACATCACAATTAAAGTTGTTCCTCAGAGAGGTGTCACCGCTAGCCTCATGCCCTCCTAGAGTTTGAACAGATGTCAAATGATTGGTTCGCAAGCTCGTATTTAATACAAATAAAGAAGGAGAACCAACTCTTTCAAGAAAAGGGCTCATTGAATAATCTAGCCTACCTTTTTATATCCGTCTTTTAAACATTTTGAAGTTGAACTACATATTTTTCTGTTGCACTGTTTAACACTACAAAAAAGACAAAACAAAATTCATAAAAATTTTGGCAGATTCACAAAGCTATACTACAGCTCATTGTATTATTTCTTTATAATAATTAGATTTTTTGATAATGATGGGTCAAATATTGACCAATGAACTTTAATAAAACAAAAAACTAAAATTTCAAAGCCGTATGGCACAGAAACGTAAAAAGGAAACAACTGAATGCAAGTGAAATATAGTCGGGAGAGGGCCTAGAAAGGTGTGTGTGTGTGCAGAGCTAGAAAAGAGGATAAGGAGGAGAGAATAGGGTAGACTATTCTATAGACTTGGTCACGAGCGACAGAGGCTGAGGGGCCGTGGAGGGGAGGAGCGAGTGGGAATGACACAGCGATGCCGAGGGCCGGGCCAGTGAGGACGCCACAGAGGAGCCCGGCTGCCGCGAGGACGAGACGTCGCCGTGCTCCAGGGCTCCGTTGTGGGAGGAGGCGCCGGGCGTTTTGCCGGCCGCAGCAGAGTTTTCCAGCTGAACCAAAGATGGCGGTGGAGGCCCAGCCAGGAGGTGCGGGTGGTGGAGTGGCTGGTGGGCCGGTTTCATAGTCAGTGAGAGAGGTTGCATTTGTTCAGTCTGAGGTTTTGACTCTTTTGAGGAGGGGGAGGGAGCCACCGAGGAGGGGGAGGATGGGGGGGAGTCTAGTAAGCTTCCGTCCGAAGAGGGAGGACTGGCACAGCTGCCTTCACCTTGGATGTAGCGAATGCACTTTTTTTTTCTCCTAGGGGACAAGGCAAGAAAGAGAAAGCATCTTTTAGCGTCGCGTCTTGAAACCCACACAGCTGCTCAGCACTGTCGCCGACTTGAATGCACCAGTTTCATTTACACGTTGAAGCGAATTGTCATTTACAAAATTGATTTTAAACAATAAAGATGTCAATTTTGTTTTTCCAGGTGCATTGAAGTGGCTGTGTAGACCTTGTGCCAAGAAGAAAGGTGCTAGAAATGGCTGTCAGGTTCATAGCATTACACCATCAGACAAGACAGACAGGTAGGAGACAGCAGGGAAATGAAGAGAGCGGACACAATGATGATGATGAGAGGACGCAGTGATGAAGAACAGATCATTATGTTGTAATGTTTGCCCTCTGAATGCTGTGTAAACTCAGCTAAGCCAAAGAGATCGCCTTAGTGCAGAGCTAGAACCGGGGATTGGCCTATTCTCTCCAGCAACATGCGGCTAGCAGACCGTCTCATTCCCCTCTCCCTTCCCTCTGCTAGTCTGGCTGTACTCTCTCTTCTCCTAAGGGCACAGAGTTTTGGATGCAAGGCGAAAAAGTCAACAAGATCCACACTACCCTGCATCTGCCCCAAAGACACGAGTGTGTGCGCAAGGGGTCAAGGCATCATGTTTGCATTTCTGCCTAGGGTCGGGACCCCCCCCCCCCCATGTCTGCTGGGCCGGAGGCCAGGCCCTTCGTGCTCAGTGGAACCAGATCCACCATGCAGCAACACCATGTAGCAACACTGGGGGGTTAGGAGAGAATAAGAGGGCATTGCGTTTATCTGTGGTGACTCTGTTGTGTGTGTTGTGTTCAAATTTGGTTAAGGGGGAATCTCTGCCCACCTCATCTTTACCCTGACCTTGGCAGTGACCCCTCCCTCTCTGCTCTCCATTCCATCACAAGGATGCCTGAAGGCCGTGGAGTATTTAAGACTGAGCTAGCTCACAGGGACAGGCGGTAGGAAAAAGGAGAGAAGGCTAAGGTGGTCAAGAAAGACAGAAAACGGGAGTTGGCTTTTGAAAATATAAGGCTGATCTAACTGTTCAATTAAGGTGAGGCCTGTTTCTCAAGTCATACCCCTGCCTGTAATTCTGAAGGTAAACGTTCTGCACGAATAGGTGGAAGTGAGACAAATGAAGAGAGCCGATTAGTGAGATAGAAAAAGAAATAGGAAGAGGGACACTAACAAATCACATAAAAGGACTCACAATATTTTGATAGCATGCTTGAGTGAAAGAAAGGAAGGCATGCATTTCTGAAAAGCTCAATAGTACAAGCACAAAACATTGGACACAATAGAAAAATAGAAAATGTCTGGAAAAGAATAGGGAGAAGGGAATCTGATTGTTTTAAGTGCATTGTGCATTGATAGCATTGGGTGGTGCGGAGTATTTATTATCTGTAAAAGGTATAATTTTGCTACCACCTACACGTCTTGTTCTGCAGTGTCTTGCCAAGTGATAACTGTCTGTCAAACTGCAACAAATGAGCTAATATCCATTTTTTAACAGACATATTGATTCATAGTATGTGCCTGTGTATGTTATTGATTTCCCTGTCTCGGGGGGAATTACACCAGATGCATCTTTTAGGAAACGGAGCCCAGTGAGAACTTTTAACCTCTCGGCTCCTAAAACGAAGACTGAATGATCGCACTTTCTCTCCTCGCTGGTCTGTCTGACTCTCAGCTGTGTTCTCATGCTCTCCTTTGACTGCTTTAGGAATAATGCTGTAATGCTGCATTGCTGACAATGTGTGTGTCAGTTGGCAGGGGCACATAACAGCCTAGTGCACACACAAGTGATGACAAACTGTGTGTGTGAAGTCAGACTTATTTAAAAGAAAATAGCACAAAAAATTATAGGTGAGCTGTTCAAAAGTGGCTAAAATGCAACATTACTTGATACAGACTGAATGCATTTTAAAATAGAGACTCTGACTGAGCGTATGTGCCATTTTACTTGGAAAAAAATGAGGAGCATTATCTGAAATAAGATAATAAGAATAATAAGAAGAACCTCTCCATTTGGCAGCTAAGAAATCCATCTGAGTGAATTTTAATTTTGAGCCTACTCAAATAATTACAAAAGAAGAGAAATGAAATGTGCAGCAGCATGTGCATGCCTCTGGTTTACCACAGTGATGTACAATACCAAACAATGTGTTGCAATGGTTGAGAGTTGTGTCGAGAAAGAGTGGGGCAGGGTGCAGTGCAAGCCAGACACAGAGAAGGGTATTACTTAGCAGAAACAAATACCTACCATGAAAATATTCCCAATTCAAAGACTGCTTGTGTCAGAACAGAAAGACAACAGGTAGGGACTAAGTAAGGGTTATTAGAGAGGAGTTTGGAGGAAGAAGAGGTGGAGAAGGAGGAGGAAGAGGGCATAGAAAAGAGTGTCACTGAGCAGGCCCTCAGAGAAAGCAGGGCCAAATTTGTAAGCATAACATTGTTATTCAAGGGCGCCAATTAGGACATACATGACAGTTAAGATGGGAGGCACTTATCCACTGCCTGGGTAGAAAATGGATTTCAACCATAACAACTTGACCATAAGAAATGTTATTCCAAACTGCATTAGCAAACCATGTTCTTGCCATAGTTATACAAGATATTTTGTCCAGATTATATATACAGTAATCCTGTTAACAAATCCATTTTCTGCCACTGGGCTTGAACCTGGTTCTAAGAGAAGAATCGCTGTAAGGGAATTTATAGCAGGAAGCTCCTCAGTAAGGAGGAGGAGCAGAGGAGTTTGCCATCTGTTACCACAATGATGGAAACATGTTTTAGAGGGATACTGAGCAAATAATCAAGGAGAAGGAGCTTCTCATTGTGGATGTCCTCCTCCCATTGGTACTACAGGAGTTATACCTGCATGGTTTGCACCATAAACTCAGCTGGTCAAGCCCGAACAAGGCACGACACTTCTTTGGGGTATTTGCATCTGTTAGCCAAAGAGGTAGACACAAACATACACACAGAGACAAAAAAAAAGAAAATGGACACGTCATTGCACAGACAAAAACATGTAGCCAGGGCTTAGGTTTAGGCTGGCAACACTGGGATGTCCTCCACACTGACCAAGCCATCACGCTCCAGATCCTCCAAGCCCCAACCTGCCAGTTTAGGATTTCTGACCAACCACAGTGAGGCTTACTGTGCATCCTGCAATGAAACCCCTGCAACCCCAACAAATATCGGGATCATCGGGGATAAGCTTTCTATTTAAAACACATATGCACAGACAGACACCATTCATACGAACACACTAGCATACGCTGTGAATACCCTTCTTCCCAAACAGGCAGTAAAATCGAATGATGGAACCTAGAGACAGGCTAGACTGGCAGGGCGTGGCTGGAGGAAGCTGAGAGGTCACGATAGCCTGGCTGGACAGACAGAGGAGGGGGGGAGGAGAAGGGAGGGAGAAAGGCAGCGGCAGAGGGAGAGCGAGGGAGGAAGTCCCAGCGTACAGTAACCCAGCCTTCACCTGGCCCCGGCCTGTGCAAGCACACACCATACACACCTGCACGGGCCACACCAGTTATTCTGTTGATCGAGCCCAAAGCGCGCTCGACACTTCTTAGGAGCGCTCAGGTCTGTTGCCGCAACAGGGAAGGGAAGCCAGCAGAGAGGAGGAAGAGAACCAAAATAAAAACAGAAAAAGAAAAGGAGGAGAGAAATAAGGAGAAAAACAGACAACGGTGAATCTATGAAGCTTGGCTGAGGCTTACTGTGCTAGAAACCCCCCGCCCCCTTAAAAAAAGATGCAAGCCATTCTCAAGTCTCAAGTATGCCTTAATAGACAGGACTGTCAGAAGACACGGTTAGTGTGTTTCAGACATTAGTAAAGTCAAAATGCAGGCAAACCATCAAATCATAATATTAAAAAAATGCAAATATTAACCACAATAACTTTTCAGTAATGCAATCTAAATTCTGACTGGAGATAAAGAAAAAGATGAGATGATGCTTATTTGGTAGAGATATATAAGTGGGGCAAATGCAGATTGGATTGATTTACTGCTAGCTGTTATCAATGCTCTATTATTTGAAAAGGACAAGGTCAAGGTGGCAGAAGTAGGCAACAGTAGCAGATTGCTAAGACAGCAAGGGTGTGAGTTAGGCCTAGCCAGGGGAAGGATTAAAAGACCGGGAGCCTGAAGAGGGATTTTACTCCTTAGACCTGGCATCAAACAACTGACCGCTTCCATCAACATTGACTTTCCGCTGCAGAAAAGGTGCCAGTCACTTTCTAACTCTACCCAGTAATGTTGTTGTTAATTAGCAGCTGTAGAGCGAAGTGACAGCAGGTCAAAGTTAAAATATTGTGGTGGGTGTTTGAGTCCAGGCCTGGTCTGAGTAGAGGCAGATTTAGAAGGGGGAGGCAGGCCAACTCATGCTGGCCTACAGGAAAGGCACAAGCGCAGCTACTGAAGCGTATAGATTAAGGAGGTTTACCCTGACATCACATCCTTCAGGTCATACTCCACAATGAGAATCTATCCTTAAACCAGTTCCTGACATACTGTACTGCATAGTGATTTTGCCAAATAGGGGAAAAATGTCCTAGACTAAATGACTAATACCAACATGAGTAAATGGATCAATATTTAATGAAATATACTTTTGCTTAGAGTCAAATAAACAATAGCAACATTTTTAAGAAAAGAAAGCAGCAAACAAAGCAAATGTAACATATTTAAAAATATAGAATTTAAGCTTAAGCCTGCTCTCAATATTCTAATATTGCACATTCAAGGATAAATAAATATACATAAATTTAAAAAGAAGAAAAAAAACAAGTTAGTAATTTAATACTCAAAATGACATTAGCACCTGTAATCGGAGGGAGTGAAAGGCAAGGGTTTGGAAAATATTCTCTGTGTTCTGAAAAAAAAGAACAGATAGAGAGGCCTTCAAGAAGGGATCCGTCACCAAAACGAGCGCAAAATACATAATAACAAATCGGCATTTCTCCTTGTCAACTCACAATGTGATCAGAAGAATATGAATCATAGGAATAAAATGGATAAATAATAGAATTAGCAAACCTCCTTAATTTTAAGATGTGGGTGATTTTTTTTATGTTGATATAAAAGCATGCATGAAGGCAAGCAAGGGGCAGCCCAACACACACATAGGTGTGCGCGCACACACACACAAACACACACACACACACACACACACAGTACAAGCGCAGTCTATCTGCAGGGCACAGGCATTATAACACAGGGCCACGCACACAACACTGGCAAAGTTAATGGCTCTCACAATGCTTAAATTTCCCATTCTCAAAACACACATATCACAGTACCAGAACGCTAAGGGGCAAAGTGGGGAAAGGGGAGGGGGGAGGGGGGGAGGGGGGTCAGAGGGGAGGTGAGATGGAGTGTGGGGGGTCATGCATATTCAGTTGTTATTAGCTGGGGAGGGCTAAGGAAAGATGGGAAAAGGGGGGTGTTACAAGCAACTCTACCATTTAAATATTGCATTGGGTAGCATAACTATACCAAAAAAAAAAAAAAAACACAAGCCAGGCACAATAACACAAAAAGGGAGAGAAAAAAAAAACAACAGTAGAAAAAAAAAAGTAGCTTGACTTTTATCTTGTGAGATGTCACATACGCCTGACACATGATGGGGCTCTTCTAATATGAGAGATAATTGCAGCTCACTTACCATTGCCCTCTGCTTGCTGCTTTTCCCTTTTTCTCTTCTTCTTTTTCCCCTGTTGGTTACCCGCCAAAAATATAGAAAGAAAAAAATAGAGATAGACAGGAACCTTAGTTATTATATTGCAGAAGGCCCAAAACATGAAACAGAGAATAGGGCTCATCTTTGTGTTTACTTATTTATTCATTCATTCTTTCTCTGCCTCTTTTTTTTTTTTGTCTGTCTCTGCCCTCCGGTTTGTAACAGCCACTGCAGGCCAGACCAGAATTCTCCCTCCTCTCTCTCTCTCTTTCTGTTCTTTTCTTCTTTTGCTGTAATCTTTTGTCTTATTTTCCTCTGCTTTGTGAACATGTAGACGGGTGTCTGGTTGGGGAGACAGATTTCTCTAGGCTGCTCGTGGAAACGCTCCACTGGTCAGCGTGATCCCAACACTGGACACAAATGAGGAGACTGTGCATTTACGTTGCGTTTATGCGTCAAGAACAAAGTGTCCAGAGAGCGAACCACAGAGCCAGGCTTCATTTAAACAATCTTGTGGTCCGGCTTTGTTAGGAATCCAACAATTCGTACCGTTACAGCCGGGACTTAGGTCAAAGCAATCTGTCCAGTCTCACAGATCCATATCAACGAGAGAGGCTAGTTAACTAAGAAGGGAAAAAGCACTCGTCCTGGTCACGTGTCCTTGTGAGGAGGGAAAAGAACAGGGGCGTTACGACTTGTAAACTTCAAAACTTACATAGTTGTCTCGTGCTGACCAGCCTGGGTACAGCTGCATGTGGAGCTGTCGTTCTTTCCTGGCCAGCTCGTAGTACTTGGCCTGCTCCTCCCGCGATAGGGCGTGCCACTGCGAAACGACAAGGGAGAGAGAGAGAGAGAGAGAGAGAGATGGTTTCAGACACACATTTTTTTTTAAAGATTGTCTCTACTTCATTAAAGACCAGCGAAAGTCCTGAAGTGGAGTCAAAGCTACGTGCCAGTCAGCCATCTGGGCCACCAGGTCGCCCCAAAAACCTTTTAACTTTCTGACAGGCCGTTCAGTTAGACTAGCACAGTGTTAGTGTGTGTGTAGTGCTGTGTCAGGGCTTACCCTCCGCCCCAGGATCTGGTTGATGGCAGCACTCTCCTTCAGTGTGCACTCAGCCACCACCTTGGCCCGCATCTCCTTCATGTAGAGCATGAAGGCGTTCAGAGGCTTCTTTATGTGAGGCTGCTTCTTTTTCTCTTCCTCCTTTTTAGCGTCTGTGTGTTTCCTGTGGCGGGCCAGAGGACAGGAAGGTAAGCGGAGTCAACTTAAGGCCAGTTCAAAGTGGAATGATGCAAGAGTGAAACAAGAGTTTTGGGTGCGGCGGGACTACTCACGAGCTGTTGAGGGAGCTGATGTCGCTGTGGGAGGACTCCTGCTTGACGTTGGGTGTGACGATGGCTGGGTGGGGGATGCCCGTGGTGTGCAAACTGTGGTGAGGGGGCACCATGTGTGGGGGGAACCTGGAGGACAGAAGACTGTGTAAATCGTCAGAGTGGACACGGGTGAAATGGGAAGATGGAACACATGTATACACAAGACTGTACAAACAATTGGCTGGGGCTCAACTCCATTCCCATGTTTCAATGTAACGTCAAAGCACAAGGCGCTTTTGCAATTTCTTTCATAGAAATGGAATTGGCCTTTAGCCACAAGACAATAAATGCACATCCATACAAACATGCACATGTAAATGTTAACGGCTGATTCCTGAATTCTTATTCACGACCAAATTAGCACAAATTCTCATTTTGAATGGTATAATTTATCTATGTCAAATGTCACACATTTTAATTTACAGATGGAATCCAGCCATACGACTATACACTCTGCACAAAAGTATTCTCTAAAGTATTATCACAGAACCAATTACAGTAAACCATCACAGAGTCAAATACAGTTTGAAATTGCTGTATTGTGTGGCAGTAAGAAAGTGCAGTTGCGCAAGGATGAAGCTCTCACGCTGAAGGCCATTTTTGAACAACCCAAATTACCCATACACTGAACACTTGAACCCAACATGTCCTTGTTGTACGTTTAATGAAACTCAATTGGCTTTGGTTGTATGAAGCAATTGAGGGCTCTGTACACCTTGAGCTTTTGAACTCATGCCAATGGAGAGTGTGTACATCCTGAAAGGGGGGGGGGGGGCTCCTGAGACTGATTCAGCGCTTCACAGATCTACATGGACACTCCTCAGGTTAGGCTTTTAAAAAGCAAGGTTATGTCGGCCTTAACAATTATTACCTATGGAAGCTGGGGAATTTGTTTCCATAGATTTTGTAGTGCTTTCAACTGTAGATGACTTCTTTCTGTTGTCCTATGTCATTGAGGAAATTGAATTTTTGGTAATTCCACTGCTATGAATGTGGGTGAGTAAAGGTTGTATCTTGCCTTAATATTAAAGTGAAGGGTCAGAGCGTCTAACTCGGCGGCTGACAATTCATGAATTCCTATCGAGAAATATTGTGCACTTGATGAAAACGTTCTATCAAGGTGAAATACCACTTTAGGTGTTAGTCTCTATTTGGAAGTGGCTGGCTCCCATCCTTTTCTGCCAATTCAGCATTGTCAGCTGCACTGACATTTTTATCTTTCTCCCTCTACACTCCTATCATCATTTCATCATCTCCAACAGCTCCATCTATTGAGGCCAGAAACCCCTATCTATGAAATCATTTCACTGAGCCATTTCACCGAGCCAGAGCAGACATAGGCCACCTCTGTATGTGTGTGACACTAATTATATGTGTGAGATTATTCGAATGCGATTGTGTGTCTGTTTACAGTGCAGCACCTCAGCTACACGTGACCATACACAAATTTAGGAGAGAAGGATAGGAGGATGAAGGAGAAGAAAAAAAGAAGGAATAATTCTTTTTTTTTTTTTTTAACAGCTCATTATCCGGCTGTGTCTGGCTGCATGGCTCCGAGCCAGAATATAATGATGAGGATAAACTCGCCAGGAACAACTAGTTTCTGTTGGAGGCCATCTCAGGGGAGTGCCAGTGTGCTCCCCCCTCAAACTCTTTCCCTCTCTCCCTCTCTCTTTTTCTCCTTTCCCCTCTTCTCCCTTCATCACTGACACATTGGTGTTTGTGCCATGTCATCCGTTGATGGGGAGCTCGGCAGCAGTGGCTGCAGATCGCCCATCATTAGGCTGCTGCATTTCCTCGCTCACTCCGCTTCCTCTCTCCCTGCTCTCCCTCCCTCCTTCCCTCTCTGTGCACTTGTTAAAATTTCCTCTGTTCCGAGATCTATTTTTTCTTCTTCTTCTTCCTCTTTTTTTTTTTGCCTCTCTACTCCTCCCTGTCCCCTCACCACCTCCACGCTCCCTTCCCTCCCTCTCACCCTCCCCCTGCTGCCACGGCACGGCCCAGGTTATGGTTTAAACATGACGGCCATCCCTTTGAAGCGCGGGGGCATCATCATCATCCAGGCTCATCAGCAGCGAGCGGCGCCTTGGACCAATTTAACCAACACAGAGAGGGAGACGCGGCACAGACCCCCACCCATCCACCCACCCCAACCCCCGGGCTCCTATGTCTCAATCTGAAAGGTAGGAATGGCTGGTGGGGTGGGGGCAGGGGGGGTCATTGGCGCAGCAAGCCCAGTGTCAGCCAGTGCCATTTAATTGCCAATGCGAAGCGGTAGCCCCCGTGCCTGTTTAATGTATAATGACCCGGCCGGCGCGCTTCTCCCGTTCCCCAGGAAAAGAGAGGGAGCGGGATGATGGGGGAACATATCAAAGGGCAGGCTTAAGCATAAGGGGCGAGGGGGCCTTCACATCCTCCCACCTGTCACACACACACACGCACACACACACGCGCACACACGCACACAATAAGGGACCTGCACCGGCTCCAACCCCATTATCAAAATAATGTCTTTCATTTGCTCCGATGACTGTCTCTGCTCTCCTTGGCTCCTTTCCTCCCTCTCCTAAAAAAATGTATTTTTTAACAGGACCTGGGTGTAAGGTGTTCATTGCAGGACTACGAGGTACGAGCTTCATTCTCTGAATCCTAATTCAGCTCGGGGTACGGCACGGGGGACTGGTACTGAAGCAGCGCTCTCCTGCAAAGACCTGACTCCCTACAAGAGTACAAGGCCAGGATGTCTTTCACTCCGCTTTCCCCCAGTCAACCTACTTCCCTACAAATCGCCTGAGCTGTCAGAACAGTCTGGCCCGTTCTTTGAACAAGAGAAGCCAGTTGAAAGCTATGAAAGGATTTCTGTTGTTTTTGCTAACACAATTAGCCACATTTTTACTGTGTTTTGTTAACAAACTGAAATGGATTTTTTTCTCTGCCCTTTTTCTTTTTGTTCATGTGGGGTTTTTTTTGCTTTTTTTTTTTTTTTGGAGATGTGTTAAACCTTCCCATTCTCCAGAGAGCTCCCAGAGCCCTCCATCTATTCAGTTATACTAATTCAATTAGGGGCCTCATCACAGGGCATTAGCTCTTCCCCATGGCCAGGCCCCCCACACCCCAGCCAGCAGATTCAATTAGCTGCACTGGAAATAAGATGATCACAATGTAGAGGCTGTCATTAAGGGACCAAATTAGCAGTCACTTAAAGCCCAGGTCGGCTGGATACCGCTGCCAGATGCAGATGTCTGGACAGACCCGCTGTCTGACCCTTTGCACCTGAGACCTGCTCACTTTGCCTAGGATGGGCTGGGGGGGGAAATCTGACTCTAATCCATGTACCATGCAGAATGTTAAAAGTATGGTTTGAAGCTGGAGAAATGACAAGCCAGATGCATGTTTATTTATAGAGCAAGAATAAGATTTGGACCGTTAATAAGGTGGTGGACCAGTACTGCACTAGTATTAGTACTAGTATTGCACTAGTATTGCACTTTTTTATCCTGTCTCTTTTTGCCTGAATGATGTAAGGCTCGTGATCAAGAATTCCAGTGCATTTTTATGTAAATGGGAAATAAACAGACTTAAAAATTACTTTTTGTATGAAGTGCAGGTTGCACTGAGTGGGTGAGCTTATTGGCTAAAGGGCCAAAGTGGTTACAAATAAACTCAGTCCTGCTCTATTCTCAGGGCTACACTTTAAAAATGCCACTCCCCTTCGCTTCTCCTCCCTCCCTGCATCTACATGATCCATCAATGTCACAGAGGTCTAAACATGCCGCCCTCAGGAGCTGCTTTTCCAATCAGGCTGTAATTAAACTGAAGCTTGGCCTCATCCCTAGACTCTACACCAGCCCCTTCCAAAGTCCCCAGCTTGTACAGGGGAGGGGGGGTGAGGGGGGTGGAGGGAGGGGAGAGGGAGGGAGCCTGTTTTTCTTTTTTCGTGTTGTTGCTCTTTTGGCCACTCCGAGCCTACAAATCATGAGCTTTTCGTCATCCGCAATTAATTCTTTCTACTGCCCACACAATATAGAGGACCTGTGTCCCTCAGGGGAACAATAAGCAGTTTAACGCCAATTGACAAACAGACACACATGCACACAAAATGGCAACAAACACACATACCCCCATGGGTGCACTTAAGTCCAGAGCAGCACTTGAGCTGGACCCTAATGGGCTGGACCAAAGCACTAGCCAAGTGTCAGGCCCCAGCTTATATCATCTAGTCCCCTTCAAAGTGTTGCTATGTTTGTTTATCTGTCTGGCTGCTCAAACTCACAGCAAGGACATGCCCCAACTCATTTCAACTCATCTGCCTGACATGCAGTGGGGGTAAACGTTCTTCAGGGGCCTCATTAGAAAATGATAAATATAATTAATATTTGAGCATGCTAGCTGGAGCCCACGCTGGAGAATTGGCCTTTTGAACACAGAGATGGGGAGTGTGAGCTCTCCTTAAGGGAAAAGTTGCTGCACGGTGTCTCTGTATGTGTGAGTGTGTGTGTGTGTGTGTGTGTGTGTGATGCCTGCGCACTGGCCTCACAGCTTACACACACACACAAACACACACACTTGCATGAGAGAGGGAGAGTGTGTGTGTGTGTCTGTGTGTTTATCTCCTAAGGCTCAACTCACCTTGACATGGATGCGTTGACAGTGAGCGCAGTTGGGTAGGGGTGTCTAAAACCCCCTGTTGTGATTGGATAAACAGGTTGACCTTGCCTGGGAAGGGGGAAGAAAAGAAGAAAGGAGAGAAGGTAAAGGAACAGGGTTGATGGAAGAGGAGAAGGTAAAGCCCTCTGTATCTCTCCTCTGCCCATCGTGGGCCTCTTTATTCTCATTTGATCAGGACAAAAATCTAGGGGATTGCAGAGCGCAGATCAAAGGGAAGAAAACTCTGAACAATTTGAATGCCACAAATCTTGATAGGAATGGCTAATTAAATTTCATAACCCTTCGCTCGGTGTCGACAGAGTGGGGCCCCCTTCCTCCCCAAGCTGGAACTAGGTGTTTTGTTGTGATAATTAAAGACGAAGCGCGGGTCTCTTTAATGGAGCCATCACGCTAATTGAGGTCTACACATCCAAAGACAAACAATAATGAATGTAAATTTATACCAAAATAAAGTGCAGCAAATCAAAGGGCGCCGTGGCTGCGCTCGGGGCCTCTCTCGGTATTTAGATCGCGGTGAGAAAACATTAAATTAACAGAGCTTAATTTGTAGCCTTTTGTCATATTAACAAGTGTTGACAAGAGTTACCAGGGGAGAGCCCCCGTGTGGAATTGTGGGTAAAATACGGGCAATCACGGTTCATTACTCTAATTGGACCATACAGAGACATGCAAAATAGCATTCGCCACAAAGAGGCAAGTTGGGGTTGGTGGGGGCCTGAGGAAGCAGCACTGGGCTTCTGTGGTCCAGGAGCCAGTGCATTACTAGAATGAAGAAAGTTAAGGTAGATCTCTGCCCTTGTGGTTACCAGGACTCTAACACAGACAGAGGACCCAAATGGGGACAAGTGGAGACAGAGACAGCTTCCATAATTGACTTTGTAAACATAAAAAACAACATATTACTGCTGCTGGGTACACATGTAAGGCGATACCTGCTTTTATCATTTTCATCATTTGTTCTTTCATGATTTGGATGTTCGCTTGATATACGATTTACATGCATTAGTCATGCTGTCATCTCATTCTGTGAGTGTCGCTGGCCTTTTCACACAACTGATAAGTGAATACAGTATGAAGAGTAATAAAAAAGGGGTTTGCTTACTGTGGTACTAACCATCCTAGCGGATGGGGGATCTGGCCGACAGTGCCAGGCGACAGTGGGTAATAAGGAGATATGTCTGGAGGATGTGGAGGCCTTGGGATTCCTGTGGAAGAAAGAAGATGGTTGGAGCATAAAGAGGCGGGTGGGAGGGGCAGAGGAGGTGGACAGACAAGACGGCGACAGAGGGAGAACCAAATCTCCATCAGCGCTGAATTTGTTCTTTGTGAGAGAGTTTCGCATCTGAACAGGGCAGACATCACAGGAGCGTAGATGGGAGGAAGAGGAGGAGGAAGAGGGCTTGTGCTCACATGTACACAGTGCTAAATCACACTTCCTGATCAAAGGGCTTTGAGGCGGCGGTGGCACAACGTGTTGGAAGAGGCAGAGGGGAGAGAGGTGAGGAAAAAACACCAACACGATTCTTGTCACGTTTGTCTAGTGAATCAGAGGATTAACAATGGAAAATGATTGAGGTTTTAGAAGTGAACAAAACACAATAATATAATTAGAGCTATTCCCTGTGATCAGAGAGCTGCTACATTTAGTTTACACTGGCATACTGACTGGATGAATATGGATTTTGCCTGACATCGTATAAGTGAATAAGAAATTAGAAATATGTATAGTTACGTGAGTATCAGTTATATATTATGGGCTGAACTCCTTTAGACATGACTGTCAGCACCATTTAAACTGCAATCCTTTTCAAGTTAAAGTCAATACTTTTGCATGTGACTCAAATTAATGGGTGACTACTTGAATAGCTAAATGCAGCTATTAATATTACTGTTTAACAGCATGTATTTTGACACAGTTATGACAATGTGAAGCAGGACGAGTGCAGTATTTAAAGGGTCCTTGGTCTCCGTTTACTTAAGAGATTCCAATGGTCCAACTCATCCTCAAATTTAACAAGAATAAAAAAAAGACAGCAAATGGTTTGTTATCCCCCTGCTGACGAACGATGACAGAGACGTCCAACTTAAGGACAGCTCTCGTCGAGGGCATCGCTAAACGATCACAGAGTCCACAGCGTCGCCTTCACTTTCCGTGGCAGCTGACAAGCAAAGAAACTGCATCAACAAGCCGTTCTGAATAAACGCCTTGAAAAGGTCTTGTACACAGCCTGTTTTAAAAATAACTTTCCCTCTCATGACAGACTTGAAACAGGGAACACTAGATGAGTGTTGGAGCGCAGCAGGGAAGTGTGTGCGTTCGGTGGCCCAGGAACAGGGGGACTTTCATTTTGGCTGGTGCCTGTTTTTTTCCCCCCACAGCTGGATTTGCCGGTGCAGCTGTTGTTGCGGAGTAGTCTTTTGGCCGGTGCCACCGTGGCCAAAGTAGAGCCAGTTGAGCACTTCTGCAGAGTTGATCTTGTCCTCACGGATCAGCACTTGGCCGGTGTTGGTGGTCACACCCAAAGTCCCACAGCTGAACCAGGTATCCAGAAATTTGCCTCATGAGGGGGTTTCCGACATTGATGGACAACAGTGCCTTTGGAACCGTTTGTGTGTCCAAGTAGACGACTTTACTTAAAAAAAAAAAAAAAAGCCTTACAGTTATCTTGGATTAAAAAAAGCCTTCCAGTTAGCTGTTCTAACTGAGGCGAGTTCTATTAAAAGGAAAGCCTCACCAACATTATCCCATCGCCACCCAGTGCTCAAATCCTAATATAGCTCATTAATTAATTAAACACTAAACTCAATTAAGCAGCACCATTAAGCACTACATTAAACAGCAGATGGCTCATTATTTCCCCTTTGTAAGGACCATTATAATAAGAGAACATTATTACCTAAAAACACTAACTAAATCAACCAGAGACCGTTGAAAAGCATGAAATTATTCACTGCACTGTAAACACATTAACCTGAAAGGATGTGCTGAACAATAGCAGCAGAATGAAATGCTTGGTCAAGATGCTCGTGGAAAGGGATGAAATTGCCTAAAAAAGTATGCTGAATGGTTTTTCGGAGAAGGGGGTGTGGGCAGACTCTCACCCTTTAAACCTGCTGTGTTGGAGAACGGGGAGAAAACTCTGAATCTCCAGGATCAACAGGCTGCAGAGACACAACCACAGTTCTAGCAGGGACAGAGGACCCAGCGGCTCGGTGATCAATCGAAAACCTGTTTTCATCAAGCAGGCATCTGATAGCTACACACCGCTCAGCAGGCCGTGTCTTCCATTTTGTGCATTGAGGATTTTTTTTCCAGATTCCAGATGGACAGGCTTTTTTTCCCCCCACCTCCCCAAGTCCTTAAGTGAAGAGCTGGTGGCTGCTGTGTGTTTATTTCTCTCTGGTATTTAGATGTGAAGACCTCCGACCACAGTGGCTGTCGTGTTTGAGTCTTGAGGAAGTGGAGTTGCGGTCATGAGAAGTGTTGACTGCCTGCTAAATTCCATGTTTTCTGTGAGGTTTATGAGCCGTTGTTCTGGGTTTTGTTTCTGAATGTAAGGCCATTTACCACCAAAAAAGCCAAACCATTTTAATTATCAATATAGTGAAATCAATCAGTAACAGATGAAAGCAGCAATAGTCAGCAGGAGGCATTTGAACTGCCTACTGTCCTGCCAGAATCACCATGATATATTAAACATAACCAATGGAGTCATTATTTAAGCCAATTAATGTGTTAATTAGCAAACATTTCTGTCTACATACTTATCTTCACATAACACATGGGTGGTATTAATATGAACTCTGTATCTTAAAGCATTAAGGAGTTACAGTAGTTTCAACAAAATCAGTTTTTGCTCATAAATATGCAAATGTATGCAGCAAGGTGCTTCAAAATCTAATCAGATCATTAACTCTACAAGGGGAACCTGTGGTGTCAGTAAGTTTCTATCATGTATGGTTCCTGAGTTATTGTGTTCACAACAATGTGTCGACATACAGACAGACACCGTGATGACACACTGTCCATGCCATGGAGGTGGGACATAATAAAACATTTACACACCATCAGTGAAAATACAGTTTCCAGGGGCTGAAGTCCTTAAGGAGAGTTGCTTTTGTTTTTAAATTTCATCTACTTTTCTTCACCAGCAGCTTATCCGGATGTTGAGAAAAGGCTTCAGCATTTTCATTCAGATACCCTGAAATCCTTGTATGTGTCGATGGCATTTTTAGCACTAATTGACTGGCACGCTGCTAACACAAATGCTATTTTGCCAACACGACACTTTTTGGCTACCTGAAGCCAATCAATATAAACACACAAGGGAAAAGGGGGGCGCTGTGTGCTTTAGTCCTACCTGTTTTGGGGTCCACGTCTGTTTGTAGGTGGGGTGGGGGGTTCCCCGGTGTGAAGTGCTCATTGCTGTAGGTGATCAGAGGCGTGAGTGGGTGCACATGGTGAGGGTGCTGTACCACTGGAACCTTATTAGACTGATAGAGAAAAAAGAGGGGAACAGAGAGAGAGAGAGAGAGAGAGAGAGCAGGGAAGAGAAAAAAAAAGGCCAGGGTGTTAATATTTGGGTTAGGGGTAAGAGATTGCAGGCGCCTGCCACAGAATTACAACTTGGCTTGAACGCTCTCGCAAGGAGAGCTATCAAATTCTGGGTACTGCCGGGGCGCCAAACCGCCAAGCCACAGTGAAAATAGTGTGGTTTGTAATTAAGAACACTTCTGTGGTGTCACCCTGGAATCCAGTAATACAATCTAAGAGGCTTGGGGGGCCCGCCAATTCACATTTGGAGCTGGTGTGTGATGAGCCACTTTTAACCGCGGTTGCGGTGATCGATCATCTGCAAACCACCAAATCAAGGCAGCGCGTGTAAATCCACATTCATTAGCAGCGCCAGTCAGCGCTTTGCTCTGCTCTCCTCTCCTCCTCCCCGGCTTCCTTCTCCCTCCTCCTAGTCTCCCCTCCTCCCCTGCTCTTCCCTCATCTATCCCCCCAGGGCCCGGTTCATGGAGGGTTGGGGTGTATTGTAATAAAAGGGTTAGGAGAGAGGAGGTGGGAGGTGGGGTTGAAAATCCATTTCTGCATTTTTGCCAAATTAGTTTTAGCTATGTAATCTTCTCTTTGTGCTCCTAAGTGGTGCAGGCCCCCTTTTTTCAATTACCCAAAGATTACAGTGGAGCTTTAGGGGTGTGCTGCCGTGGGCCCCTGTGTTAACCGGAGCTCAGCCCCTCTCATCAGGCCAGGCTGGGACAGACACTAATACACACACAGTCCCCAACCACAAGATAACCAGATTAGAGCTCTGCTGTAGATTAGGCTGGTGGCAGAGGCTGCTCTCGCCTCTTTACCCACATATCCTTATCCTGCCCTCAGCAGCCAAAGAAGCAGCACTAATCAGGCTTATCATAACATGGATGATATGTTCAGGGGGAGAGGAGGAGACGGCAAACTGCTTGCTTGTGTGTGTGTGTGTGTGTGTATGTGTGTGTGTGTTCAATCTGCTCTCTCATAGGCCACACACCCTCATTAGCTACCATAACCCATGCAAGAAAATGAAAAAAAAAAGGATTGACTGTGGCACATTTCCAACAGACTTTGAAAAACATTAATGGGACTAGATGTTGGCAGGGGGGCATACATACATAAGATGCTCAGTTGCCCGATGCTCATTGACTATACAAATGCTAAGCTGTGGGCCCAGGGTGAGACAAATGTGAGCAGGGCTTAATGCTGGAAACTAATCATCTACACAGGCTGAAGTTAATATCGGCGGTAAATGCACCCGTGTGGGAGCCTAACACACCAGCAGTCCACCCAGTGCCCCGCGCTAAATTTTCGGTGGGTAGTTAAAGCTGTCTATCTGTATGGTCCATACAAGCCCGGCCATCTAGCCCTCTATCCTCCAGTGGGGGGGGAGAGAGGGAGGGAGGGAGGGGGAGGTGGGGGGGTGGGGGGGCATTCCCTATTGCCATGGTCCCAATGAAAGATTAATGAACCCCAGCAGAACTCCAGGGAGGCAGAGAGACTCCTGGGACTCATTCACAGCCCTGAGCTGAAAAGGCTGGGGAGGAGAGGGGGGTGGGGGCGTGTGTGTGTGTGTGTGTGTGTGTGTGTGTGTGTGTGTGTGTGTGTGCGTACGGGGTGAGGGGGTGGGTGGGGGGTTGTTGGTGGAAAAGGACTCGTTAAAAAGAAACACAAACCAAGGCATTCCTCATCCCGTATAGGCTCCTGATCTGATCTGCACATCTAGAATAGAGGGATGAAAAAAAAAAACAGAAAAGAACTGGTGGAAAACAATTGGGATGGGGGTTATGACAGCTGCCAAATGCAGCTGATGAGTCGGCAGCTGAATGCCGGTGATGCCCTTCTCTCTGTCTCTCTCTCCCTCTCTTTCTCTGTTGTCCCCTCGCTCTCTCGCTCCCCTCCTACAACCTCCTCCTTCGCGACTCCCCGCTCCTCCCTTCGGTAATGATGTGAAAGAATGTTGTCAATTCTCTCGGCGCTGAAAGGCTTTAGTGGCCATTTAAATGAGTTCTTTTGTCCAGGGGCCCCGGCCATTGAGAAGACAGTTCAAAATGCCCATCCACTGAGTCCACATTTAGACAGAGGGTGTGAGAGAGAGGGTGTGTATGTGTCTGTGTGTGTGTGTGTGTGTGTGTGTGTGTGTGTGTGAGAGAGAGAGAGGGAGAGAGAGAGAGAGGGAGAGAGAGAGAGAGAAGCCAACCGATTTACATCATAGTCACTTGTGGTCTAACAGTGTGCTCTTTTTTTTCCTGAAAAGCCCAGAGTGAGGCAAATAGCAACAGGCTGGACAGACTGCTGCCGCCACTGTCTGGCCTCCATCCACTACAGACTGCAACTGCATGTGAAGAAAAGAAAGGAGGCATTAGAACCTCAAGTAAAGGTGATGGATCTGTTGCTGGCTCGCTGCTTTGCAAGGAAAGGCAGACCGTCTAATGAACTGTCATCTTCCTCTCTTTCTCTCTCTCTCTTTCGCAAACACACCTTTAATCATTTTACATTCCTTTAGCAGACTTTCCTTTGAGTTCGTCTCTGCTGATATGGGTGAAAACTCCAGAAGCCGTAGCCGGCCATGGCCCCATAATCCACAAGTCAAGCTCACACCTACTACTGTAGATACACACACAGTCGCCCCGTGCTCACCCAAGCTGACATGGGTTCCCTGTGGTCAGTCGCCCCTCAATCGCCTCCCAAACCAGAGTTTACGTGCCATGTGATCACTGCACATGCACAAACATCCGCTTTGTCCCCCGCTGACGTCCAGCCAGGAGCCTGTGGTCCCTGTGGAAAGGAGGCCCAGCACCTGCCTGGACCGCCCCGGGACAATGCGGCCCGGAGACTCCTCTGGCAGGCTGCTGGGTACTTCAGCCGCACGGAGCCCAGAGAGCAGGGCCAAACAAAAGCAGGCGACGTGGGAGGCTTTACTCTCTATGTTCCACAAAAAGCCAGGGGAAGAGAAAGAACATTTCCTGCCCCCCACTCCCCCCCCCCCCCCTCACTTGCATCCTTCCCACCACCTCCCTCATTTCAACAAACAGAAGTATAGTAGGGAGACAGACGTACAAACGTACACACAGCTATGGTGCAATAGCAGTGTCCAGGTTTTTGGCCTTGATCAGATGATTTAAAGCCTCCACCAGAGATTTCATGTCTCCAAAGGACCGAAGCCGCTGAAGGAAAACTTAAGTACAAGAGCACACTCGTGTACAAACATCAATGAACACACCGACTGTTTTACCATGCAACCAAGCAAGGCCAGTGGTATGCAGTGTAGGCGGTGCACTGAAGTGCCCTAGTGCAGCAGACACAAACGGTATCAGTGTTTGCCACCTCTGCTCATGTTGCTATTGATATTGTGCCTCATTTCTATTCTATTCTATTCTATTCTATTCCTGCAGGTCCACTGGCCATGGATAGCTGGGAAACACCATTTTTTAATTCTATCTCAAAACAACCTAAGCTTAGCTCTAAAAGTCTGAAAGCTTTTTTTTGCGAGCCGCAGTGCTGGAATGAGTTGAATATTGCGTAAATATGTTAAATATTTGCTATACTAGCCAGTGACTGATGCTTTTTTGCCATCGTGTGAAAAGAGCCTTCCAGAAGTGGACAAATGAATGGCTGTCTCTGAGCTGCTTCAAGTCAGACCTCTGGGGGGGAAACAGGAGCAAGAAGGGGAGGGGGGGGGTTTGAGAAAGTGACAGCAGGACAGAGTGAGACAAAGGGAGGGAGAGAGAGAGGTGGAGGCCGGACAGGAAAAAGCTGTTGGCCTTGCATTTCCGCCTGGTGGCACCTCGCAGGGCCAATTTGAGGCCTAAATGTGAAGGTGGCGACCTTGCAGGCCCAGGGGGTGGGGTGTGGGGGGCTGGAGGCCCCGCGAGCCTCTCCCTCTGCTTTATGTCATGATATGATGAGTTGTCACAACGGCTTGCGGGGCGCTAATGAGCTGTAGTGAGGTTGGGGCAGGAGAGGGGGCCGGGGAGGGAGACACAGACAGAGAGAGAGAGAGACACAGAGAGAGAGGGACAGAGAGAGAGAGAGAGAGAGAGAGATGGGGGGCTGACAGTGCAGTGATGGATTGGGGTCCTCTCAGGCCCACGAATTCCAAAGCAAGCAGAAAAAGCTGCCAGAGCGCCCTGAGCCTCTCCCCAGAACGTGCCAGTGGCCCACGTCCAAGGCACATGGAGTGACACCATGCAGAAAACACACACACACACACACACACACACACACACACACACACACACAGAATGCAAGGGAAAGTGTCAAAGCGAGAAGGAATGATTTGTGTTTGTGTGGGTATGTGAGGGTGCGTGCACACTATTTGATTAGAGCAGAAACAAAAGGACAAACTGTGCTGCCATTGGTGTGACACCGTTCTAATGAATCATCCAGTACCATAAGATGTTGTCCTGATGAAATCTGTTTACATAGAAGATTGCCGTTTTCCTTGGGGAGGTGTAGAGTGCCCCCTCCAGGCTAAAGATCCTCATCTCCAAGCAAACCCCATATTACACCAACCAGCATCCACACACACACACTCACCCTATTGCTGCTAGCACTCAGTCACATCATCAGATTGGATTCAAACAGACAATCTAAAGGAATACTTAGAGATTAATGGCAATGGAATATGAAATGCTCCAACAAATTAGAGGCTTATCAGAGTCACGATCCTCCAGTATATCTCACTGATTAAAAAAAAAAAAAGAAAGAAAACCCACTACATTTCAGAAATTACATTTCTTGGTTAATCAGGGGGAAACTCCACAATATTAAGAACCTGGGAATTGTAAAGGGGGGGGGGGGATTTAAAAAGCAGATATGGAGGTGTTGATCAGTTTTCTCTTGCAGAGAGATAAGTCTCTGAGGGCAAGGGGCTCCCGAGACCACAGTATATTTAAAAGTTAATCTATTCACTTTGCTGCAGTGACATGCCGACTGCTTGATCAGAGCATCGAACAAAAATATTATGTGGGCCAGAGCCTTTGCTCCCCTTCCTCCTTCTCTCTTCACTAGCACTCAAGTCATTCGTCACCATTTATATTTGCTTCCCATCTTTGATAGTCGGCACATCAAATAGAATTGTAGAAAGGACACGTTCGGATATGTCGCAGATAAATAAAGTGCGCACAAATAGCTTAAATATGAAGTGGTATTTGGTAGAACTGTTGTATTCTGTAAAGCACAAATCAGCTCTTACACACACGTGTGTTAAAGCTTTTCCTTTTCAATGTAAACAGCCTCTTGAGCTCTCATACCTGAGTTAAAGGGGCTTCTCTAAGAGGTGATACTGTACCACAGTGTTAAGAGCTACACTGAATTCTGCCTTTTGAAATGCAATCAGCCCCTCAGAATTTCAGTTGAAAGCCAGGCAATTAAGAATTTGAATTGGATGGCAACATTAACAAAGGAATATGTTAATCTGTGAGGTTATTGAAATCTTATTTTACATTTCATGGTTAAGACATGAGCCTGATCAAATGATGCTTTGTTAAGTAAATAATATTGCTCTCAAGAGAAATGTGTCTTTTGAAAAATAACTTTTTTAATTAAATTATTTGCAGTGTTTGTAATTTAGATTATTTAGGCCTCAAATTAAGATTATGATGAAAAATGTAAACAATTTTAAACTGAATGACACTGACAACAGTCCATGGGGCATCAATCTTGTCATCAAGATGTTAGCCTAATTTCTTGGTGTGAGAGATTAGCATACATATAGAATATGATTAACACACACACCAATAATGAACGCTGCAAACACACACACACACACACACACACACACACACACACACACAAACTGATATATTGCAGTCATACGTGAAATGTGAGAAAGATTTCAGTCAGACTTAAAAAGCAGATGACCATCAGTGCCTCAACCCAAATACCTCCCCCCTCCCTTCCCCTAACAACCAACCACCACCACCACAGCACCACAACAACCTGTCAGCGTAATGCTAAAAGCTCCTGTGGTAAGAAAAGCAGGAACAGGGAAGAGAGTCAGAGACAGTGAAGAGCGTGAGAGAAGCAGGGGAGTGCTGCGTTACTCACCCAGCTGCTCAGATTGAGGTGCCAGCAGCCCACCTGCTGGAGGAGCGAGAGCCCGGGGCCCAGGACTCCTGCCTTGGCTCCCGTCTCCTCCGGCCCGGCTGGAGCTCCGTCCCGCGGGTACATGACCCCCTCGGTCCCACCCCCGCCCCCGTCTCCTCCTTCCACCTGGCCCCCCAGCTCCTCCTTCCCCCTCTACGCCGGGGAAAAGCCCTCCTGCTCCTCTTAGCCGCTTCTCCCCGACACTTCTCCTCCTTCTTTGTCTGTTTCTGCCCTGGCTCCTTCCTCCGCGGTGCGCGAGTGTGTAGCTGGGCATGTGTGTGTGTGCGGGAGTGTGTGTGCTTGCGTGTTTATCGTCCCCCTCTCAGTCCCGGTGGTGCCGTGGCTGGCCGACCATTGTTCCCCCAGGTTTTGTCATTAGAGAGCGTATATATCTCTTGAGGGGGTCTACAGCAGGCTCAGGGTCTGAGGCCTAGTCTTCCTGTACACACACACAATCACTACAACCCCCCCATCCACCCACCTCCATCCTCCAAAAAAAAAAAAAAAAAAAAAAAATACCCCCAGAATCCTTCACTCCAACCACAGAAGCCCCCTTGCTCTCAGCGGCCAGCAGTCTCCTCTTCTTTCTCAGGGAAAGTTTTGATGCCGGTGACAAGAAGCACAAGAAGTGAGAGCCAGAAAGTGGACAGAGAGAAGGAAAAAATGAGTGTGTGCAGCTTTTCAGCACTGCAGCAGTCTTCCCACTAGCAATACTCCAGAAAAAAAAAATATATATATATACACACACACACAAACACACAAAAAAATCAGTTATTACCCAAATCCCGGCTGTACACTAGGTCTGTGCATGTGTGTGTGTGTGTGTGTGTGTGTGTTTCTTAGAATATGTGTGTGTATGTGTGTGGGCTCTGCTGTGCCTCCAGGATGCCCAGAGACGAACTGGCAGCTTGAAAAGCTTTGGCTACAAGGTAAAGCGAGCAAGGCGAGAGAAGGAGACAAAGAGGGAGAGAGCAGGAGAGGGAGAGAGATAGAAGGGAAAAAAAAGGAACAAGACACAACAACATCCACAAAGGGAGGGCAGGCTCAGCAAAGTGTGGCCAACAGTCACTTATCTGTGTGATGCTGACAGTCCCCTCTCCAACCCCACTTTCCGGGGGGGAAACGGGGGAGAAGGGGGGGGAGAGAAAAAGTCTCGTCTTCACTTTGACATGGACGTGGCACCTACTTGCGGTCTCTCTTTCTTTTTTTTTTGTTCTTCCTCCCCCCTTTTTCTAAACAATACCTGAGAGTGGAGAGCAATTCTTCTGTTAACTCTCCCTGAACTCTCGCCCCTGTTCCAAGGTTCATGTGAACAAGGCCTCCAGCCCCTCCTCGCCATCCTGCACTGCCCATTCCCTTTCTCCGCAACTACTTCACCTTCAGATTCATTCTTCTGCAGAATATTAAAGTCCCACGATAAGCTTTACACGGCTAGGGCTTTTTTTTTTTTTTTTTTTAACAAGCACAAAGAAATTCAGGAGATCTGTTGACCATCAGTGTAAACACACAGACAAGGTGCATGAAAAGGGAATTCCATCAAACAAACATGACTTTTAGTTTGTCATTCTGCAAAAGCACTAAGAACATT
This sequence comes from Centroberyx affinis, assembly GCF_046629955.1. NCBI lineage: Eukaryota > Metazoa > Chordata > Actinopteri > Beryciformes > Berycidae > Centroberyx > Centroberyx affinis. Next base: position 212,225 of record NW_027280094.1, read on the forward strand.
TTCCTAAAATTTGCCACGTTTTGTTTCCTTTTTTTTATAAGTGAAATGAGCCTTCAAGAAAAAGGAAAAAAGCAATATTGTAAAATCAATGAATTGCTTTGCCTGAGATGGTTGAAAGGAAAATTTGTACTTAGATTAAACATTTAGTGTTAGGGAAATATAATATAGATGCTTAACATGGGAAGAGGAAGAAAACAGTGAAACACAGAATTTAAAAATTTGTTCAACCATCTCACACAAAGCAATTCAATTATTTCATAGGATTATTATTTCCCTAACCCTAACCCTATAACTTAAAATGCTCATAACTGAAAATGCAAAAAACAGAATAAACTATTAGAAAATGTAGGGATAATTTTTACGTAAGGACAACATAAAAACAATAAGTCTATCCCCCTTAAATAAATTCAACAGACCTCTAATTACCTGAACCTGATTAATGACTGTGAATAATGAAACATTTACAGGATAGATATTTCTGATTTCCCTCCAAGCATGGCAACATTTAACATTTTTTGATATTACCTAATGACAAAGAAAAAAACATTAGGGAAAATTTACAAAGAAATTAAATTGATGCAGTTTAGAAATTTGTTGGGAATAAATTAAACAAAAATATATATTTCAAAGTGAGGCCAAAAACAAACAAACAGGAGGATTAGTATTTCTCAGCTGCAATAAGACACAGTTCATTTTAAAAGTTGGCAACAGGAACAACTAAAAACCTAAGGGAGGCTTTTCTCTTAATACGCTGTTCCTTTCTTTTTCTGCTGTACTCATTCGCTCTGTCACTGTTAGGACCCTGCTCTTCCCCTGGCCTGCAGCAGGCAGTCCTGAGGCCCTTAATGCCAAAACAAAGCCCTGGGAATGTCCTTTACACAGCTCGGACAATAGCGCCGGGGCTCCAGCTTGACAAGTAAAAGAGCCCCGACAAGGCGGTGGCTAATTGCCTGCCCTCCCTCCATTCAGCCGGCCCGCCACACTCCTGCCATCTCCTTTTGTCCCACGTGCACTTTCTTAAGTAAACTGCCAGTTCGCCGGCAAGTGATGGACAGCTCCCAATCACCCAGCCACAATGGCATCAGCGCCACAAACACAAGAGAAGAGAGGGGGGGCAGAAAAAACTCTATCCCACTCCACTGTCTGAGGCGTTCGCACGAGACCAAAAAGTGTGCAAGAAAAGAAAGAAAAGGAAGAACAAAAAGTTTTTGTTTTTTTAAAAAAAAAAGGAAACGGAATGAACTGTGACCTTTACAATTTTTTTTCTCAGTTAAATTTAAACAATGCCAGACATGACAGTGAGTAGAAAATACTGTAAACACAGGTCCAACTTCAAAGTAATGGCCCCCTACTATGCAGCTTTTGTAACTACTATAGTAAAATTCTGTGATTTACAGAAATCAAATTTCATGAAAAAATTAAGATATTTAAAAATTAAATATGAACTGAAAATGTTAACAATGCTGTTTTCTTTTTAAATGCCAACATAAATGCAAAAATAGCAGGTACATTGTGAGGAACTACCAAACTCACTGAAATTTACACTAACAAATGTTCTTAATGCAGCAAATAATTTTGAAATGACTTAATAATAAATAATGGCATTTATTAATTATAATAAATATAATTGTCTTTACAATACAATAAAAGATAATGATATTTAGTTTGATGTCTTGGAATAATACACTCCTGTCAGGCTGTCAAGACAAAGCAATCAAACACTGCCTTTCATTATCCAAATTGTCAATCTGTCACTTAGCAACATAAGTGTTATAAATTGCCAAACGGAGCCCACAAAAATGTCCAAGAATTAATTCAATCAAAACATTATATTTAAAGCCAAACAACCACCAGAAATTAAAGCACAAATGTTATTAAAAATGTTGAAAAGTCTTACCATTTAAAAGAGCTGTATTTGGGATGCTGCTCGGTTCCTGGTTAAAACAAGCATGCTGGCACTCGTGGTAGTGCACAGACTCCAAGCAGACTCCCACCACCATGTCAGCCACTAATCCACTGGGGGGCAGCACCTCATCTACGGCAGCCCCTCGCTAACGCCCGATGGGTTAAGCCGATAAGAGAGCGGCCGGAGGACCGGGCGAGAGCCAAGGTATGCTGGAGCAACTTAGGATGGCAGCCTCCTCCAGGTCCCAGAGCGGAGAGCGGCAGCACCGGCAGCGGGCGGCCAGAGCAAGGCTGCTCACTCTCAGCCCCCTCATGCATTCAAACACACACTCAGGCTGCGCTGCTCTTCTCCGCGTCTGACCGGGAGTCCCTCTCTCCCCCTCGCCCATCTTCATATCCCCCCTAATAAGCTCTTTTGTGTCCATCTCTCTTTCTTTGATAAGTTGAAAGAACAACAAAAAGAGGGAGAGAAAGAGAGAGGCTTTCATTCAGCGGCTTGGCAGACATAAAGGTAGTGGAGTGCCGTCTATAGGAGTTGCCCTAACTTGGCTAAACTCAAGCAGCGGGGTGTCTCTCGTCATGTCACTAATCCCCAAAACTAGCCACGCTCCATTCACCGCTAGTCACACTAAATTAAATGCAAAATCAAAAACACAAACGCGGGGCAAAAAAGTGTCAGAAAAAAGGCTAGAGAAAGCAATCCGATCTGGGGCAAAGGGTGTGTGGCGTTGCGGCCACGTTGTCCCTCGGTCCTGCCCGTCGGTCGCCCCAATTTTTGATGTAGGAAGCCCCGGAAAATACAGCCACACAAAAGACAAAAAAACAGACATTTATCACCAAAAGAGCCTGTCACTGTGGTGGAGCTTTTGCACCTCCAACTCTCCTGCCTGAACTCTCTAAAGACAACTGAGAGGGGAAAAGGAGCCCCAACTCCAAAGTCAAACCTGCCAGACAACAAGCCAACAACAGCAGTTAAAACAATACCAAAAATACCAATAAATGAAAACAAGCCCAGTATGGTTTTCTGGAGAGCTGGCAATAGAAAATTCAACCCGGCCAACTGGTGGCTTGAAGAGAGGAAGCCCACTCTTAAAGCCGTGATCCGACCATCCACTATACCACCGCTGTGAGCCTTTTAACCACAGCAGAAAAAAATGACTATTGATCTTCAAATGGCGATAATTGAAAAGATCAAAAAGATTAAACAAAAATCGAGAATGTGCTGACTTACCATGTTATGCTCCTTTTTTGTTGCAAGTTTTTGTTTAAATAAAAAAAATATTCGCTCAAAGATGCAGCATTGGAAGTGTCAAATTTTTGTAGCCGTCTCTTGATCGTATTACTTCCGCAGTCCTGGTTTCCAATGCGTCTGAACTTTTTCCCTTTCTCTTTTATTTTGTTTGTGGTACCTTGCCTTTTTTTCCCTGCTTAAGACTTTAAAAGCCTTCAGCTCAGTAAAGCAGCACAAATTATCTTGCCACCTTGCTCAGCTCTGATGCTTTGGCCGCTAACTTTGGAAGGCCCTTTACTACTGCATCAAAATTAGCATTGTCAAAGCAGTTAATGAATATTAATATTGTATTTGTCATTGGAGCTGGCCCATTGCTGAACTCCAAGTCATCCATCAGGGACAAGATTAAGCACACAATTATTTCTGACTGACAGGGACCAAATCTGGAAGATTTTTTTTTTCCTCCAACAATTTAAAGAAAAAGACACAACATCATCTTAAGGTACCTCCCATGAGACGAGACAAGATTAATACACTTTTAATGAAGCAAGATTTCATTGTGCGTGAGCAGCAGGAACCTCAGGAAAAAAAGAGGGGAATATAGAAATATTTTGACTCACAATTTTAACCATTTTTTAAGGACTGAAATCACAAATTGCAAACAATTTTGATGACGGCAGCCCAAAATTATAATTCAAAGTATTCTCTTTTTTTTTTTTTTCCTTTTGATAGAATACAAAGGAATTATTCTCCTTGATTTTCTTTTTAAAAGGAGGTCTGGATTTGCTTTCTTACCTATGTTGGAACTGAAGAGAAATAAGATGTACAAGAGCTGCATTGTGAGCAACACTGGCACTAAATTTAACATGAAACATTCATTAAAAGCCTGGACCTCCGGTGCTCTCGGCGGAGCCCGGCGGAGCCCCGACCACTGAGGACCACACAGGCAGCCTCCATCAGCACCACCCGCTACCAGCGTTTCAGCTCCATCCAGGAGCTTTCTGCCTGCTCCGCCACCCGCTTCCAGCACAACAGCTTAACACCAGGAACCTTTTCCACGGCTCCGTCACACACGGCACTCCGTGCAATTTTCCCAACCTTTATCAAACACGTCACAGTACACAATTTTAAATCATTTCTAAATAATGATGACACTCCAATTTCTTGAGTAAAAATAATTTGCCGAACGGCCTAATAAATATAAATCTCTGATATCTTTGTAATATTTGCCTTAACCAATAGCATTCTTACCTGCACCTGTCTTGACAAATTAAGCAGATAGCATGCCATCTAGTTCACTACTCTCTTTCCCCAAAGCATCGCAGAAGCTTTTGCAAAGTTTTGAAAAGCAAACATGGAATGAACCCACTGGAATATCTTTTGTCTTCTCAGATATTGTAAGGAAATTTAGCTCAAGAGAAAGTCAAGCCTAGCAAGCGGCACCGGTCCTTTTCCCACCATTATTTGATCAGCGTTCTCCGTTCACCTCGCCGATTTCGGTCAGGGGAATGGCCAAATTCAAATCTTATTTAGGACACGTTAAGACTTATTTTCTGTCTGTCCCCTTCTCTAGAATAAGACTATAAAATAAAGTGAAAAGCGTTGAGGGGGGTGCACAAAAATGGCAGATGCGGGGCACTAATGCCAGCAGGCCAGTGAATTGGTGTGAGTCTGGGGGTCAAGCTGTGGGCTCACCTTGGAGCGTCGGGCCCCTGCCGACCACCCTGTTGGCTCCCTAATACCATTAGCAACCCTTAGATGAACATACTAAATTGAGCTTTTGTTCTCCAGGTGCCGATCCGGCTTCACCAACCCACTGGTATCATGGCTCCAAATACAGATGGTGGTGCTTTTACCAAAATGAATAGCGCGCCTCAGAAAGCGCTCCATTTTCCTAATTCAGACCGTCTCCAAAAGCCGTCGGCATCGCCGGAATTGTTTTCGGAGCGGCGTTCGCACTCAGAACTTTACACATCACTTTGGATTATTTTTATTAATTGAAATAAAAATGTAATCTATTAGTATATATACATATTTGCAATATATATAATATATTTTTACCATTACAATTTAGAAACTCATCCTCACAGGATCTCAAGCTCACTGAGGCTTTATAAACCAAAGAATCGGTCGTAACTAATGCTGAATTTAATAAAATTAAAACAAAGACAAACTTGACTAAATAACTGGAAGTAATTTCTGTATTTTATTACAATAATTTGAGCATTATTTTTTATTATTATTTTAAGAAATAAAATATTTTTGTGCTGCTAATTAGACCAAAGTAAAACAAGTTAATGAATAATGCCTTTATAATAACACAAACAAAATATCTACCCAGGGAAATATGGGATATTAAAAATCTGATTGCAAGGGAATGTTGGAAATTATAATTCTTATTAAACAAATTTCTCTTTTAATTGCAGTGACACAAGCACACAGCCTGATTAAGTGTTCACGCGAGGCTGTCTATGAAAACAGGCAGAGAACACAGAAGCCCACGGCGGCTTAATGCGAGTTGAGAGCCTAAAACAGGTCCAATCTAGGTGAGGAGGAGAGAAGGGAAGAGAGAGACGAGAGGGAGCAGAGCAGCCGGCTCTGTGGCCCAGCGTGATCACATCAGCGCTAGTATCAAATTAACTCTCCGACTTTGAAACTTATTGATCTGCTATTAAGACACTAGTGAACTTGATGAAGTGAGTGCTGTAGGTGACTCTGGGACTTCAAAGTCTCGCACCAGCCGCATAGAACAAGCCACTTTGATCCCCGCTCCGCTCCTCGGATCTGGAGAGGGGGCTTCAGAGGAACCCCCCAATTCCACTCTCCTCTCTTCTCCCACTCACCCGAGGCCCGGGCTTCAGCTCTCTCTTTCCCTTTCCACGTCTCCGGATGCCCCAAGAACCGGCAAAGCACTGGCACCGCACTACGTTCAATCGCGCTGCATTTTAGAGAACAGTCAGCAAGTCGAGAATACAGTAGTGTACAGTGGTGCAGATCTCCCTTCTGATTCACCGAGAAGAAAAAAAAAAACAACTTCCAACACGCACACACACACACACACAGACAGACAGACACGCACACAATGCAATATGATGTCAAAACATCACTGCTGAAATACAGCGGCCATCTAAATATATTGGCATTAAAATTCAGTGTTGATAAGAAGGGGATTCTTCATGCCAAATACGGCATGTAATAAGGTCGGGGATGAGAGAGACAATGCGGAGTGGTAGATAGCAGTGCTATTGTGTGGTGAATACATCCCCTTCTTCGCTTAAGGCAAGTCTTCCCACCAACATTACACAGTGTGTGCTGCCAATCACACCTGCCTTTTTTTCTCATTTTGTGCCACTGGGTGGAGGTAGTAGTTAATGTTTTCAACACGCACCATATCACTATAATATACTGAAATAGAAACAAATCAAGACCGGCCCACAGAAACACTAGCTCCTCTCCACCAGCTAAATCCATTATGGGACAAGCATAAAAAAAAAACCCAAGAAAACAAAAACTAAACTAACAAAAAAAATCCTCCTCTTCCTCCTCATTCTACTACAAGACGGCCTGCAGAATTGATTTCAACAAGCTCCACTGTAAACACTAGAGAAACAAGATCTCAGGTTCCCTCTCCACCGGGCTGCTAACCTAGCATGGCTGAGTAAAATAAATATTAACGGCTAAATTAATCATCGGCAGGACAGTGTTTGCGCTCAGGCTCCAGTGCTCACAGGCGGTGTGTGTGTGTGTGTGTGTGTGTGTGTGTGTGGTGTGTGTGTGAGCGTGTTTGCGCTTGGAGTGCCGGGGCTAAGCTGTGTCTGTTTAATTAAGAGGGGTAAAACAGATGACAAATGCGAGACAGTTAAACATTTAATGTGTGCTTATCTCCCCCCTCATTTATTTAGTTGGGAGAGATTCAGAGTGGGTGGCGTTTAAGAGTGATGCGCCGGGGAAACGCCGGTGGATTAGAACGCAGCTCCGTTCGCCGTGACAAGTCAGCAAGCAACACACAGCCATTTCCTGACAATTGTTTTGACGTTTTGCAACTTAATTCTGTTTGATGAGAAAGAAAGGGATTACGTGATAAATCAAATAAACACAAATGCGGATTCTGCTGCACAGCTGTTTGTGAGAATCAAAAAATTAAATGAGTTTCAACTTAAATGACACGGTGTCACTTAATTGGATATATTTTTAGCAGCACTGCCTGAATTGTCAATTTAAAAACACACAATTACAAATGCCACAGTATCAAAGGCCCAGTCTCTCCTTCATTTCACCTGACAAAGAGTTTAATTTTTTTTTTCTGAATGATCCGCATCTTATATCTGGTGTTGATGCACATTGCCTAGAGTCAATGTCAAATCCCAGCTCCAATAGTCCCGCAATAAATACAGAACGAACAGCGCCCGCGGCACACACATCCCTTTGCTCAACCCACTTGCAATATCTCACCAAAAGTTATCGCTTCCAATGTGACAATGTTAAAATGAAAAAAACAAAAAAAATTATATATTATATATATAAATATATACGGGTGGTGGGGGTTGGATGGGGGAAAGAGGAGCTGTAGCTAAAAAGCAAAAAGAAGGAGAGGGAGAAAAAGAAGAAAAGGAGGAGGAGGAGGTGGAGGAGAGAGAGAGAGAGAGAAGAGAGAGAGAGAGAGAGAGAGAGAGAGAGAGAGAGAAAAAAAAAGCCCTGTGCCACGAGCATATATAAGAGAAACCTTCACCAATTAGTGGGGAGAAACGGGAGAGGGAGCTGCCGCGGCGTCGGCACTCAAAGAGCCAGGCCTCGCGGCGAAGCTGTCATGTCGGCAGGATTGATCAACAGGCCTGCTATTTCTAATGGCATGTTGTCATGAAGCTGCAGCCATGGGGAGCCACCTGCCTCAGTCCTCGCACAGCACTGTGTGTGTGTGTGTGTGTGTGTGTGCGCGTGTGTGTATGAGAAAGATGGGGTTGGGGGTACTGCAGCAGCCATACCTATCCTGTGCCCATATATCTTTTACTAACAATTTGAAAACGGCCCGGATTCCTCCTCCCACTCTCTGGCAGTCTACCTTGCCTATCCTGAAGGTGGAAGAATGTGCCATGCGCTCCTGGATTGTTCTTTATTTTCACAGAGCAGAGCCAAGCTATTGTAAAATCCAACACAATGGATACAAAATGTATACCATGTTGCGGTAGCGGGAAAATGTAAATGAAAGCACAAGCATCTAAGCAGTGTCAGAATAATCGTATAGCAGCATAAAAATACAATCCAAATAAATATGCTGTGTTTATTTATTCATTTTCATCAATTTCACTTTCTTTATGATGAATATTTTGACCGGGCAACAAATTAACATCTCAATCAGACACTATGAAACACTACATTACACGGGCAAAATTATTCCGACTTATCATCTGAAAGGCATTGCATTTGATTATAGCTCATTTCTTTTATATATATATATATAAAAAAAAGCCGCCAAATAATCAGCGGACAACGGAAATATGTCTGCAAAATGCCATCGCAGGAAAAGCACAATCAAACAAAAAGAAATTGCTTTATAAAAAAAATTGTCACGTTATCCTCATTTTTCAGTAATGCGGCAACAAAAAACGGGAGGCTTTCTTCGTTTTTAGCCTCGGCGGCCAAACAAGAGTGGCCTCGCTAACAATAAAAAGTCAAATAAAAGTTACAGAACTTGAGAGTTCAAGGTAGCGCTGGCTACTTAGAGTGCATGTCACGTACAGTTAACCTTTTTATCGGGCCTGCCTGTGGTCTCATCAGTCGATGAAATTCTTTGCCCGCGGCGGTGGCTTAGCTGAGGGACACGGACCAATAGAAAAATATTTCATTGTGTTAGCATTTCAAATGGCGAGTGGAGGGTGGAGAGGAGGGCATTTGGAGGGGTGGTGGGGGAAGAAGCTCTAACCGATCATTGCCAGCGGAATTAATTGCCTATTCTGAGAATAATGTCCCTTACCCACGATCCTCGGAGGGCCGAACGCTAGCGGAGGCCACTTTTTTTTTTTTTTTTGTTCGGTGTCTTCAAAAAGAAGAGCGCTTAGGGGTACTGGCCGTATTAGGGGTTTAGCTCAGTCCCCTAAAGGCCGGGAAAAATAATCAGAAGCGCTGAACCAAACTCAACTAATCCGCATCCTAATTAAAAACGCAGAACCCCATTACACCTAGCCGTAATGCGAATCGACAAACAAATACTTTCGAAAAAAATAAAAAAAATATTTTTAAGAAGTGACAAATTTTATCTAATAATTTGATTCCAAGATAAAAATTCATTGCAACAGAGAGAACAAGAGAAGTAAAATAAGCTAAAAGGAACGAGGTTCGGCTTTCAGCCAGCGCTCGATAAATGGCTCAAGATGGAGCGACCCCGGTGGTGCTTCTATCCCTTTATTTAAGGGGATTTGAGTTCAGGCTCTGTTACACATTGCCCAAGCATATGCAATGACCCTAACTGATATTGGTGCATCTTTTAGCCACATCTTAATCTAACCTTTATAAAGCTCTGCGGCTTTTCAGACTCAAAACAGCATTAAGAACGAGCATTGTTTGGAGCGAGGGAGGAGGCGGCCCTGGGAGACGAGTCCACAGAATAGCTGGGCCCGGGCCGGGGCAGGAGCCCTCTGGAAAAACAGCTGCTTATGCACTCCAATCAGTGGGAAAACAAAACAAAAACCCAACAGCTAAGAAAGGGGGGAAAAAAAAGATTGAGATTTTGTTGCGGCGGAGGGGGCATCCCAAATGCTCCATCCCTCCGTATCGACCGCTATGGGCCTATTGCGTGCTAGGTGTCGATTTCATCCCTTGGCAGACGGACGGGCGAATTCGCAGCAGTCCCCATTACACGCCTCTCCTTCGCTCATTGTGAATTCAGTCAACGAAGTCAATCTTATTAACTTCCGCGCTGGTTCACACATGACATTTTCTTCAATTTTCTCGCCGACATCAAAAACATCAATTAGCAGCTCGAAAATGGGAAGGAGCGAATGACAGAGTCCGATAACGCCGACTTATTTGAAGCCGAGAGTAAATCTATTCTCCGGTTTTGAATGTGTTCATTACAATTGCATTTTCAAAGAAGACCTCCAAATAGCAAAGAAATTAAATTTATCTCCTAGAAATGTCCAGAAATTGTTTTTTTCCCCTCTCCCTTTTTTTTTTTTTTTAATCCTGTGTCTATCTCTCGGCCTCAGTGGGTGACACAAAGCATTGTGGTGCCGCATTTTCTTTTTCTCATTAGAACAGATCACAACTCCCACAGAAGTTGAAACCCTATACTCTAACCTCTAATGTAACCCGTAAAACTGACAGATTTTAAAAGGAGACCAACATTTCTTTAGGAAGGAAAGGGAGCGATAAAGTAGCCTGCTACTGACCTACAGTTTCACCAAAAATACTGGAGCATGATGAATATCTATTTTTACCCTACAATGGGATTTATTATCAGATTAAAGAAATAAAACGTCTCGACAGCTTTACAGAAAAAAATACCCAACTGTTGTTTTTTTACACATCAATCTTCACATAAGCATTTATTATTTGGATTTATAGATGCATGGCATTGAAAAAGTACTTATTTATGTTCTATATTATCTCACAGATATCCCAAAACTGAGGGGTCTTGCATTATTTTATTTTGTTTGATAGTTACAGTTTGATTTTTTCCTCTGAATGATACTGAATCCTGAATGTTGTGTCAATTAAACAAATAAAATTATGTAAATGAAAAAATAAAAAATGAATTGCACTAAGATATTTTTGGAAAAATATACCTAAGTTGTTTATATTGACTGAATAGGCTATTTAAGAAACCAGATTAAAACACAGTATTACTGACAAAACCTGTACATTAAGATATTTAACACCTTGCAATTTATTTTTTTCCTCTGGTAAACATCTGAATATAAATATTAAAAGCATCTACCAAAAACCCAACTTCCACATTAACTACCATTTTATCCACAGCCTCATTGATCATTTCCTGCTATTCCACATCACGGTTACATCAAAATGTGAAATACAAACCTACACATTAATGAAGCTCTCATGGCTCAACTCTTCTGCCTCCCATCACTGATGAACATGTAACCCAATAAACCTTGGCCAGTAACCTTTAAGTAAAAGGCTATTTTTTGCCGATATCCAAACATTGTCAGACGGCTTCCTCGTGCTTGAGTTACATCTCCGAGGGGGTGAACAAAAGCAACTTTAGTGGCTGCGGAAAGACACTCGTAATGCGAGGGGGGGAGAGGGCCGGTCGCATACGGAGCCGTGCGGATCACGTTCCTCCGGCCCATTGATTTCTGATCTTTTGACATTATTTAGTTGCTTTTTATTTTCTTGCTCGTCTTTTCTTCCATGTCACAAAAGACAGGAATGTCCAAACAAGTGATGGTGGGAATATCTACTATCTGTCAAAAGAGCAGGCTTTTCCCGGCATTAAAGCGACCAAATGCTCTGACGCAGTGCCGAGAATCGGCGGGATGAAAATATCACTCTTTATAATGGAGGCTAATCAGATTTCGGATGCTGCTTGCCTTCTAGCTAAGGGCAGACGGGTAGCGTGGAGCAGTAGGGCTGTAACCAATACACTTCTTCTGGTTCATCGCCATCCTCTCTGACCTCACCGCACAAGGCCTCCACATTTTGTCACATCTAACCCACATCGAACGTACAGCCAAGAAAAACGGTCACGTGAATACTGCAAAAAATCTAAATAAATGTAAAGTGGAATTTTTACACTAATTTCTGCTCTAAACAAACATGGCTGAAGGGACAAAGCGAGGAGGTGCCTCTGTAACACCACTGTCGGATGAATGTTGAACATACAGTAGTGATCAGTTCCATTAAGCAGGGATTTGATCATCTCCCCCGTGCACTTTCACAGCCCGGCTTCAGATTAGATCACTGTGAAAATGGTCAAATGGTTGTGTTTATCTCTCTGTAATTATTTTGATGCAGATGACAGAGATTGGTTTTTTGCATGCGGCTTGATGAGTGTGCACGGTTTGAGCCAACACGCACACACACACACACAGTTGCAAATGCGCACACACACACACACGCAGATAAAGAAACTGGCATGGACAAAGCTGAATAGTGCCTCTCAATGCCATTAACCCATTAGATTGTTTCGACAAAGACCTTACCAAAGAAAATGTTTTAGGTGAAAAAAAATACAGGTCAGAGCAGTGCACACGCAATTATTGTGCCATCTTCCTTAAGTTATGAGTAATATTAATGTTCTCGTTGGGTGACACTAATGGACTTTCAATGAGATCGGAAAACAAACCATGGAATGGGTTCAGCTAAGCTTACAGAGGCGACCACAGCGGGAAAACAGCACTACCTTCTTATCTTGCAGTGCTTGGGTGGCAGAGGTAAAAATGTTTAGCTCTCTGCTATACTGATGAAAACTTTTTCAATTCAAAACCCAGGGCAAGCTTGGGGCTTTTCAAAGAAACATTAACTTGTCTTGCACTCATCCATCAGCGGAAAAATACCACGATTAGTGTTGTACCTACCTTGTAAATATTAAGAGGAAAACATCATATTATTCTTTATATTTATTTGAAATGGGAATGGTCCTTGATTGATGACCGACATCATTCAATCAAATCACAAAGACGCAGGTAAAATTCTGTAATTATCAACGACTGGCTTGATGTCAGGTACAGTTGATGTCAGCAATGTTTTGCAGAACAATTCTCCCGCCGTGACACTTGGAAAGTATTTCTCCACCATTCCAACAATGACGGTCCCGTCAAATACAGGCATTATCAATAGGACTCATCTTAACCATGGGATAATTTCATGACTCAATAAAAGAGAAACAAGATGTTGAGTTTCATTCATTTAGGCACTATTTATCCACTCTCTCCGTTTTTCTTCCAAATAAGGCAACTGAACTCTATTGTGTCAAGCTTTACTATAGGCACGTCCATTGAGTCACCGGCATTGTAGCTACGTTTATTATGGAAGGAAAACACGTCTGCTTTTGAAGGAAATGTTTTTTCATTTCTAGACTGCTGTAGCACTGAGGATACCCACCAACAAAGCAGTGACCTTGAGTAAAATTGTCTTAATCCTGAGGAGTTACTTTTAGATCTACTGCGTATTGTCGCCCTTCCATAGCCGACAACAGATTTTGGGTTGTGAGATTGGCTGTGGCGATGGGTTTGTTCTCTCCGCTCGTCCCCCTGTTCTCCATAATCACCTCTATTTTCATTCCATTCAAGTTAGGCTGTGTCACTAGATTACTGGCCCTTCGTATCTACCTTTCCAATTACTTTTAAGAGTTTTGGACGGACAAATTTGTGCTTTCATGTCCCGTGTTGGCGGATGAGTCGCTGCTGCCGGCCATGAAAGGAGAGTTTTTAATGAGCTGAGCTGAGGTTAATTGGTTTGCTAAGATCCTCAGAGTCATGTGCCTCTACATGAAATTACGTCTATTTCCTGGAGTTTCCCTGGACTTATTTAATAACAAACACTTCAGCCCAATTTTCATTTCCCACAGAGAGGGGGAGATGCGGGGAGGAGAGTGGTTGACAGTCTTGCAATTTGTTGGTTTGTGCTCATGTTGCATGACTTTGCCTTCCCACACTGTAAATGCTATCTGTGTTTATGTGTTTTCTCAGACCTATGGTGCAGCGCCAGCTCCCCTTCACAATTCCCATGCACCTTAAATGTCCTGTTGCTTAACTGTATGTACTGCAGTGTTTACCACAAGCGTCCGCTGCCAGCCAGATAGCCAATTACCAGCCAGCTACTTTATTAACGGTATTTTTTATTTTTTAAAATGGGCAATACCCCGAATCTGAACACGGTATGGATGTCAGGAGCCTTGTAGTTGCACATCAGATAGACATCTCCATACTTTGCTTCATTTTAGTGCTCTGCCAGTGCAGGAGAAAGGAGCTTTCCTCTTCTCTTTCAATCTAACAGAGACAAAATTGAAACTTTTGTATTGCTATAAACTACTTGCATGAGTAATTGTATGTGCTAGAAAGTAACTTGACGCTTTTTAGTTGTTAGAAGTGTAAAACTGCCCAAAATTCAGATAAAAGGTGAACAGGAGTGCAATGCCACCCAAGGACACACACATTGGCCTTTAGCTGTGTTCCAGTTTGGTGGTAACATTAGTGTGGGTTACATTTGTGCCTCTGGGATAGATGGTTTCATCTAACTACTGCCATCTATTGTATTCATGTACCTAATACCTTGTGTAGTCGTTTCTTTTCTGTCAATAATGGCTCAGTGTTGGATTTTGTTTTATTTTCAGATACTAATACTAATACTGCTACTAATATTAAAGTGGTTGCACTTTATCTATACGTTATTTTTTTATGCGTTCTGTTTTATGCGTTTTATGCGTTAATAATATATCTACACATTGTAGTGAGAGTAATTGTAAAATAATCTGTTTCTACTCCAAACTATGTACCAATGCTAAACCCCACAATTCATAATTAATCTGAAAAGTAAACAATTTCTGTGGTAAATATATGGAAATTACTCAACCATTTAGATGTGTATCTTTAATGGCATCACAAGGTCAGAATGCATGAAAAGACAGAAAACAGAGCATCACAAAGTGTTGTCCTAGGTGAGCATGTCCCCTAACCGCCTGGCTGGTTACTCACTGTACTTATGGAAAACACTGGTGCTGCAGTAGTTTCTCTGCAAATCAAGTCTGCTGACTATTGTGCTTCATAAAAGCAGTGGTGTACAGTGGCAGGAGAAACAATGCACTCCCTCAAACCTTTTTCTGTATACATAAAGGTAACACACGCACACACACAGAGTTTCCTCTAGGATTTTATGCAGCAGTGATAATTTGTGAATTTAGGTCCAGTTTTGACCCAGTTGCAGTTCCAAATGGGCTCCTATGTATTTAATTGAATGCTTATACTATGATATGCAGGCTAATTCCAAACATGATTGCATAACACCAGAGGATTCCATAAAGCATTTGCTCTTAGTTTTATTTTTGTAGCAGTGGGGGTAAATCTCCAGCAACGGGGTGATCACTGCGGTTGATTGAATGTAGGGGGAAGCGCTGCATACACACCACAATACGCTAATCCTCCACAAATGACTGGGCCTTTCACTTGCCATTAGGAGCTACATGATGTGAACCTGCCCATAGTAAAAGACCTTGTAATCAACACTGGTGCAAATGTGTTAAGTTCAGCCTCTCGTTGAGGGGGTTCAGTGGTCCTGACAGTGTAATTACGGGTTGCTGCCACAACGCAGCGGCCAGTGCACTCAACGCTAATTCAATCCATCTTCATTTCCAAGAGCAACGCCCCTACCATTGATGGATAGTTATCATTAGAGAGTGACAAAGCACTGAAACAACTGAGGCGTGAGAAGGAGAGCGTCTGTGTGTGTGTGTTTGTGTGCGTGTGTGTATGTGTGTGTACATTGGGCCTAATGTCGGGGAGCAGGAGGATGTGTCCTCTCAGATGCACACTATTGCCTTAGAGAGCAGGATTATATATTACTACGGGGATGAATACGGAAAGACAGGGAGGGGGGCACACTTCAGTTCAGGGAGTAGGGGTGCATCCATGACATACACACACATATATATACAGTAGCCACAGAGAGTATGTGTACGTGTTCACACACACGCACAAACAGTTTGGCTCAGAGTGACCCCGACACACAGAGAGGCTATGGCTCGACTCACCAGCCTTTTATAGCATGCTGCTCAGACTGCTGACAGACACACACACACACACACACTCACACAGGTCTAGGCACTGGCTGCAGCCAAACACTAAACCACAGGCTGTGATTGAGGGAGACTGGGCTGCTCCTCTATATTTTCAGTCTATATATTCAGTCCGCCCTGGGCTGTATATCTTAATTATGTGCTCTGCCTCTTTTTCCTAAAAGAAGGGGAGAGAGACTCTGCTAGTCAGGCACTGGTGCAGCAGCAGGCCGCTGAAATGAGGCCCTTCCAGTCTTTATGGGGCCTCCGGCTCAGCCACCGCATCATTACATGACTTTTAAGCCCTGGACAAAAACACTGCGGATGTCTCGCTCCCTTGTCTTTCCTGGCAAAACACACTCACACAGCACACGCACACAATAGACGCGATCCTGGTTTTGGCTCTTTTTCTAAACATGCATCAAGCTGTATGCCTTCAAAACAAACTGGAACGCTAAAACTTTTCGGGAAGATACAGCACTAACAGGCGGTGAAAGGCAATAATGAGTCAATAACTCAAAGGGTAGAAGGGGGAACAAATGGCCAGAAGAGCTTTAGCCCGGTGCTGCGCTCAATGTGATTATCTCCCCTTTCTCCTCGCGGGTCGCAGCTTTAGGGGTCACCACAGTCTCGCTCTCACACACACATACACACAGACACACACACACACACCGGTTTGGCTCTGCCATTTCAATGACTCAATCGCATCTGGAGCCCTCCATCGATTGTGCTCAGTGACCCAGCCAAGGCCCATGTGGAGAGTGACCGCCTCCACCTCACCGTATTAGACCATGTTAGAGGGGGAGCCAGTACCATCGTCGCCCCTGTCCATTAGCCAGGAGGTGGTGCTACTGGGACGAGGAGCTCCAAGATGGCCGCCGCAGTAGCAGTTCGTCTTCCCGCTTGTATTGCTGAAAAGCAGGCGGGATTTGTTTGGTGGGGGTTTTTATAATAGTGGGGATTTAAAAGGCTTTTTTGACACCTGGAGTTGTAGACACTTCCTCAAAGACACAGACGCACTCTGTTTTACTGTCAGTGTCGATTTAGCGGCAGAGAGCGCTGAGAGGTTCACAGTCAGGTGATGCTGCCTGCTTGAATGCGTGAGATTCTCAGGCTTGTGAGCTCTTGTTCAGTTGGCTCATTGTGAGGAAGGAATGTGTTGCTAGATCCCTCCAACCACAGTGTGCACGCACATCCACACACTTAAACTTCATGCTTACTCATACGCATTCTTTATGCGTTATTATACACACGCATATTTGTGCACATACATCCAGGCATGAGCACAGCGGCCAATGAGCTGCTGTAGACTGGCTGGCCTGCCTGCAGACCCTGCAGTTTGTTTAGCAACACTCCTTTTGACGACGCCCGAAGGGTGCAATTAAGCCCAATTAGAGCCTGTCGGTTTTATTAAGAGGCACAGACTGGCCAGGCTCGGGGGCAGTGAGGGGTAGAGGAGGGAGGAGGAAGAAGAGAAGGAGGAGGAGATTTTCTAGCACCAAGCTGCTGCTACTGTTGAGGAACTAGGCAAGCGCTGCTGGGAGGAAACCAATGCAAATATATGACAGCTAAAACAGACAGACATGGCAGACAATTAGACTAAATGGCTAGGCTACTGGTGTCATCATTGCAGGAGTTAGAAAACAAAGATGTTCATGTGTTTCCAAGGTCCTGCACTGCTTATCAAGTCTCCAGGTCTGGCTGAACTCAGGTGCTCTCAGTTCAAATACATGCAGATCACCTTATGATGCCACATAAAAAGCCATTTATCATAGTACAGTTCTGATGATTTAATGAGTACCTGAAGGGATCAATGGATGACAAAACCGACTCGTCTATAAATACCCTTTGGCTGCAGTGAAAGCAGACATGTGTGGATGCAGATGTCACAAAGCATTTTAGGAAGGAGGTGTGGGGGTGGTGGCTGTGTAGTTATGTGAGCCTGCCCTGATGTATTAATGTGGTTGTGAATAGAGCAATACAGCTGGCGTGGAACAAAAACTCCAGCGTATCTTTCATCAGCAAATCAAAAAAAAAAAAAAAAAAGAAAAAAAAAAAGAACGCAAATGAATGTATCATTTTCCCCCTCACAATTCCTTTTCCGTCGACCCCTCGACAGAGATGTTTACAGATAGCTATCATTCCCCCTCTTTTTCACATTTGCGCTTGGACATGTTTCAAAAGACCGGGCCTTTTCATCTCCCCTCTCGCTGTGAGGAAATTTGCTCCTTAATGGCTTTCAAAACAGGAAGCGCAGACAATAAAAGAAGGAGAAGTGAGAAGAACGCTCCGCTCCCTAGTCCCCCCTTCAGTCGACGCATCCTTTGCGGAGCCGAGTGCTGCAGCATGCCGCTGCTGCTGTGCCAAGGTGCCAACTGTGCCAGTCACACTGACCTCCATCTGCAGGCAACTTGATACCATCTCTCCAACCGCCGCGTACTCCCACTGAATGGGTTCGCTCAGTCACAGTAAAGTCTGAATGCCATTCAAGGCTCAGGCTCGGAATTGTGTTCAGAGTTTGTGTGCTATTGTATTCTTTGTTCACAGCTGCTGTGTAAAAAAATCCTTTATCACCCAACTGAATACTAAAAGGCTTGTATTGGAGGAATGCACACAGGAATACATTACTGCCAATGTGCAAATCATTCCACTATCAGGCAAATTAGAGTTGACTTTTCACAAGTCTTTATCAATGACCCTCAGAAGAGTAAGGTTGAACTGCTACGGACTGGCTCAAATTACTATTTAGGATGGGCTCTTGCCAAGCACTAGGCTTACTACTTTAATAGTATGTGTAGGTGTGTGTTTACTCATGTTGTATTCATAATTCCGCCTCCTGCAGGGCATCCGTGTCCACTGAGTGCCCTTGAACATGCCACGAGTAGTCTTTCTGCGCCTCAACTAAAAAGAGACCTGAAAGACAGCTACACACGCTTCCGCACAGTTGGATAAAACAAACCTTAACCACACAACTCAACCTCACCAAAGAACTTGCTTTTTTTCAAAAGATGTTCAGAAGAGTGTTTTTTTTCTCTCTCTCTCTTTGCTTTTTCTCCCTGGGTAAAACAAATGCATCATTTTTTTCAGTCAAAAAAAAAAAAAAAAAAACAATCTCCACTCCCTCCTCTCCCTCCCAGTGTGCCATTTCCGTGTATAGAAGTGTTCCCTCCCATTGATTTTCTCCCAGCCAGGGCCCTTCCCAACACGAGCCGCTTCCTTGCCGGTGTCATCTCCTCGTGCCATTCTCCTTTTAACTGTGCTTTACTCTAGTGGCGTAATGTACAACTGCCAGAGAGGAGGGGTGGCTGGGGCGGGGTGTGGGGTGTGGGGGGGGGGGGGATAGGGGGGTTTGGGGGTGGTGGGAGGAAAAACTGATACATGTGCTCCAAAGTTTCAGCTATTGATTTCTTTTTGATGCAGATGGGGGAAAAAAAAAAAAAAGCTGTTCAAAGCTGCGGAGAGTCGTTTTGATCACCGCTATAGTAGAGCCGGCCGGTAGTGTTGCTGGTAGTAATAGTAAGGCGGAACGATTGCGTGTGTGTTTGTCTGTGCATTGGATTCCTTTGTTGTGCATTGTGTTATGGTTCAGCCTCTGATTCCACGCGGTCAGTAGGCTCATTAAACGTAGTGACCAACATGCGCTCTCGTCAAGGCTTGCTGATAGGGCATCATCAAGGTGCGGTTCCCATAGAGAGAGAGAAAGTCAAAGTCGGTAGATTAGGCCTACTGCTGCATCTAAAAAAAAAAAAAACGTAGACATGTGAGAAAGCACAAAGAGAGCCAGGACTATTTGAGCTCAGAGAAAATGAGACTATAATGTGCAATGCAATGAATGAGGGAAAGCAAACAGTGGAGGGAGAGAGTTAAAAATAGCGGGAACATTTTTGACGTCCATTTACTCAAGACAGGACACTGAAATCAATGGCAACAAAGGGGCATGAGCAGAGATCCACAATCCAGCAGGAGTCTTTTACAGCCTCTGTTCATTGGCTGCTGCAGCTCCTCATCCAGAGCGCTCGCTCCCGCTCTGCCCGTGACGTCCTCTGTGATGTGTGCCTGTGTCCACTGGGGGCTACAATTAGCCCATCAAACTCATTCCAGCCGGGAATCCGCGCCGCCTCTCCAACCCCTTTCTCTGGCTCTGCGAAGCCCGCGCTCCTCCAAAGAGACAGGCAACTTGTAAGACTAGGGGAGGTAGCCTTTGAAGTGCCAGGCTCTGCCGAGGCCTCCCTTTTTGCTCGTATCAAGGCTGAGGAGATATAACAATTAAAATGGCGGGAGAGGCAGGCTGACACGGCGGTGAGCGCGCGTGCAGCTCGTGTGCCGTGAGCTCGCCCGCGCACCTAAGACGCTCGCCCTCGCAAGGAAGGGGGGGGGGCGCACCTCGGTACTAGATTAGCAGCTTAACAGTTCACTGACAACTGGGACTGCGGTCAAACAGTGAATAGTTACGTGACAGTTGAGAGATTCTCTTTATGTCATTGCTGTAAATCTGTCCCATGGCCTCTCCTGTCTTCATTGGCTGGCCCCCGATTCTTCTCCGAAACTTTTCTCCCAGTCTGTCTGTCAGTTAAGAGCTTTCTGTCCTGGAGTGCTAGTGGTTCAGATGGGCTGCTGTGTTATGTGAGCCCAGGTTGTGTAAGACACAGCTCCGCTCCTCTCTCTGCTCCAGTGGGGCTTGGTGGCAGACAGCCAGGTAATTACACAGCACTGACTACCAGCCCGGAGAGAAAGGCCCACTACAACACACACACACACACACCCATGCACACAAAGACAAAAAAAAAAAAACACCTATTTTGCATGCACAGACAGTGGAGTATACAGATCACACAACCCTACCTGCCCACCCTCTGCACACACCTGATATCTTTCTCCCATTCTCTCTCTCCCTCACACACACATGCACACACGCACACACACACAGGCCCTGACAGCCAGCCAAACACAAGGCCTGCATTATTTCAAGGAGGATTACAATGACTCCAATCTGACCCTGCTCCCCAGCCCCAGCAGGCTGTCCCCCCTGCCTCCTCAACGCCTCTGCCTTTGGCGTGAGTGTTCCTGAATTTACTGTGTGGGGTAAGGGCCGTCCACAGTTTAAACAGGTGTGGACTCATGCAGATGCGCTGCAGCATGTGGTTTGCATTAGTTGCTGCAGTGTAGCCAAAGAGAGCTTTCACTGTAGCAGGAGTCAAGCCCAGCATGTCATGTGGGGTTGGGGGTCTGTTCACTTTCAATTCAGTCGATTCAGGAAGTGGATCTTCCTTGAAATTCCAAAAACTGAAGACGTTATTGAGTATGTTGGTGCTATTGTCATGTGTCATGTTTCACTTTCAATTAAAATTTAGAATTGAAACTGAACTGTCTCTTCACCTCTTCAAAGGTCTCTTCACCTTTGTTGCAACTTTAAACAAGAATTTCTGAAGGAAATATAGTTGGCTAACTGGATGCGCTTTGGTGAAAAAAAAAAAATATATATATATATACATACTGTATATATATACACATATATATATATATGCACCCCCAGTGGGGTGCAAATCTAAAAAAAATAAAATAAAATAAAAAAATGTATATATCTTCTGGTATGGAAGTGATAAGTGTAGTTGTAGAAAATCTTTATTTTTGATTACATATTTGAGAGCCTCACTAATCTTTGACCATTAAGATAAAAGAAAAAAAAAAACCTACACCATCTTGTGCATTTGGTGTTTACCTGAAACACATAATGTTTAAGCACGTTTATTATTTTTTGTTTCTTTTTTTTCTTTTGTTAATCATCATGCTTTCTTAAAAACAGTGCAAAGCATCCCCTAACCCTAACACAAACATTGGTTGGTAACAAACTCAGCCAGAGACACCAAGTGCCCATTGTTTTGTGGGATGGACACTGAGGACTGAATAATATCAGAAGGCACACATTTTTAACATTATATTCAGTACTGATCCCATCAGCGTGTGAAAAGACAACATCTATGATGCTTGTTAATCTTCATTTGTCTCAAAAGGCTTAGCAGATGTTTTGAGTTAGTAGCCTTGAAAGTAAAAACAGCAGCAGTGCAATGGTAACAGTGATGTGCCTCATGTTATTATAAGCATGGAGGCACACATGAATTTCAAAATGTTATAAAGTTGTAAAGTGAATGGATAGTGTGTGCGCTAATACAGTGTACCAACACTAAAACATTACTAATAATTTAGTCATTTCACTTTGACTTTAAAAAGCACCAGGAAGTGATCTGGCACAAAGGAGTAAAGTAAATTGCGCCACAAAACAAAAGTTAAGTCATGCTTCAAGAAACCAGGAGGTATTCTCTCCCCCTTGTTGGTTATTCCACACTTTCTCCAAAGAAAGAATCCCGTTTAAAAAAAAAAAAACTGCCATGGATTCCAGTGAATGCCAGTGAGAATCAAGCGAGCTATTCATGCTGCCAGTTGATTTAGGCACGCCTCGCTACACACCAATCAGCCCGGCCCCGGCCTCGCCAGCCACTCACTTGTCTGCCATTCCAACACAAGATGGAGACAGTGCCAAAAGTTCCAATTAAAATATCCATTTGTGATGTCGGTGCAGAAAAAAAAAAAAAAAACAAGTACCAGGCTTTTTCGATAGCGTAGGAGAAAATACAACAAAAGCTGCCAAAATTCTGTGGACAAGCCACATACTTAGAGTTTTCTGTCTACAAAAAGTAAATAAGCACGAAGAGAGTGTGTGTAAGAAGAGTGTGTGTGTGTGTGTGTGTGTGTGTGAGACAGAGAGAGAGAGAGAGAGAGAGAGAGAGACGGAGAGAGCGTGTGCGTGCATGGGAGTGGGAGCGTCTTGTTATGGAGGAACAGAGCATGTTGCAGATAAGAGGGCGACGCTGTTCAAAGAAAAAGGCAGGCCGGTAAACCGCGCGCCGATTCGACATCATCGCCTTACTGTCCCTTAATGAGCCTGGAGAGGGAAGTCTGTCTGGTGTCCATAAAATCCGCTCCTGTCTCGCTCCAATCACACTGCTGGGCTTTTTATTCAAATCGCACACACAACTGTCACACAGCCAGTCCGGCCGCGCTGTTTATCTTACTCCGAGAGGATGTTAACAAGACAAATGAATGAATAAATACACAAATAATGCGTTTAGGTAATGTTAATAATGTATGAAATGGAAGCTGCTTTTTGACAGTAGCGCTGCACTAAGGGTTCTTCCTAACTTTGGTGACAGGCTTGTTTATTCTTTTCCCAGGATGCAACTCTCTCCTCGTCTTCAGAAGCAGCGTCTGGCCGGCGCTGGGCGTCTGTGGCACGTCTCGCTGATGGGGAAAGGTTGTCTAACACATTAGTGTGGACTCTTCTCCCATGACAAACAGCCCATATACCTTAGGAATAGAGCCATCTCTCCCCTCATCAAAAACCTCAGTTATGATGCTCCTCCTTAATCTCGTGGAATCCAAGCCTCATTTCCACCCCATCACATTTCTCTCCTGCTATTACATGAGTGATTTCTGTGGCATCTTAATAGGCCAGTCAATTAGAGGTGATTTCTGGAAGGCTGGATAAATAAATACGAAAGCATGTGCACACCTGCACAGGTATGCGAGAGCAGGCAAACTGCAGCATCACCTGCCTCAACGAAATGTCCCAAATTTCCAGGACTATTAAAAATAAATAAATAAATAAATAAAATAAATATATAAATAAAAAAAACGGGAGAAAAAAAAAACCGCTCAAAGAAACTGACTGGGTAGGAAAATAAGTCTCACATCAAATTCCTTCCCGGGCCGAGACAAAAGAAGGGCCTGGCACTCAGACACTGTCGACTACACAGACTGGAAGACGGAGACGAAAAAAAAAAATAACAACACACACATCAAAACCAGAGCCAAACAAATCCAAGAAAAGTTCAGATAGGTCTTCACTGGAACTGCTGAGAGGAGCGGAATCAAATAAATTGGGGGGTTAGTCTCGTTCAGGTTGGCCCGACACAAACCTGAAAACACTGTCTAGAAAATATGAAGAAGGGAGAGAGACAGAGGACAATGCAAAATGACTCAGAAAGCAGATACCCAGTGTTTACCCCCCCCCCCCCCCCTCCCCTCCACACACACACACACACACACACACACACACACACACACACTCCAAAAAAAAGCCTCTCTCCTGCCGTAAGGGTGTAGGAACACTAAACCCAATTCAAGGCAGCTTAAGTGCTCCCTGGAAGCAGTCAGCATTCCACTGTCCTTAACACACACACACACACACACACACACACTCACACTCTCTCTCACACACACACTCACAAGGTGTTAAACTTTGACAGTGACAGTGTGTTCAGCCATAACTATAAATTGTTCTTCGGGGAATGTGGTGGGGCTTCATAGCCTTCCCATCCTTCCTTCCAAAAAGCTCTCTGTCACTATGTATATAAGAATATGTGTGTATACATCAGACAGTGACTGTGGGATCGCTCGCCATTCAGCCGCTACAAAGCCAGAAACATCCAGGTAGCAACCTAGTGCACTGGAGCTTATGATGAGGGACTGCGAAAACCTATTCCCAGTAGGCTACAATCCTTTTTTAGTTTGGGCTCATAACACAAGAAAATTATTAAGATTCATTCCTTTTTTTCTGTGGTAGAAATTCAAGTCTCTGTGCTTTAAGTTACACATGGCTGTTAGTGTCGTAGTAATGGGTGAATTTGTCAATACTGATAACTTAATTTAGCCTAGTATTGGCCTGATATTCCACAAAGTACAGGTGTATCATCATTTGTGAAGGGTATAAATATGGCAGCAGGATATTCAAAAGGCTTTAAGTGTTGTGGCATCTGAAGGTAAAACCTTTGTTGGCGCAGAATTTTGTATTATATAGTAATATTTTCTGAACTGTTTGACCATCTATTATTTTCCAGACTTTGTGCCATCTATTTCAGGGCCTTATGCTGGCATGTGAAAGTACAGGAGTCTTTCTTAGGGTCCGTTTTCATTTCACCTAGACTTGCGGCCATTCTCAAAAACCAACAATACTCAGTACTTAACAAGAAAGTTTTATGCCAAAAGTCTAAAGGGAACAGCACCTTTAAGGCTGCACTCCACTTCTTTTGTAGAAAAAGTGCTGCCTTAACCGCATATTGTGCTGATAATTTGAAAAACCAGGTCACCCAACTCTCACTTTGTTTTCTTATGAACCAGCTGTAATGAACAGTACTTATGTCCAGCTCTCCACACAGCCAATGTGCTCCTTACTGACTTAAAGATCAGAGAAACAGCCACTAACAACTTTTCCACTGCTACTTTCTCCATTTTTATTCTGGTTGTTGCTGTAAACTGACAGCTTCCTAGGTACCATGAAACACTGCCTCTTCTTCGCTGTGATTGGTCGGCTCACGCACACACTAAAAACAGTGCCCTCCTCTAAAAAGCAGAACTTTTCTCAAACATCAGAAAGCAGACAGCAGTCATCTTCCTAAGTGGCCATTTTCTGTCCGCCTTGCGTTTGTGAATGCCCCCTTACTAGTTCAATATATTTTGTAAACCCCTTTTTTGACTAAACAAAGGGCAATGATTTCATGGTGCTCAAATACAACACTGACACATACCTACACACATGTGCGCACACACACACAGAAAGGGAACACACTCATAACAGTCAAGAGCCAAAGACTACTCTAAATTCTGCAGGCCACCCCAGGGATATTCACTAAATCACTTCACCCCGTTCTCAAAAGTTCACTTCCAAACTTCCTGGAAAAAGGAGCAGACATTTCTGAGGAATAACAAAGAGGGTTACTGAAAGTAATAACATTGTGTTTAATCCCACACAATTCTGCCTCGTACCGGAGTGAGAACAGCAAGGCGAGGGGGGATTTCAACAAAAACAAATCACTGCTCCTGCAAACGGATGCGTGTTAGCGACGCATGATAATCGAGATCTCATCTCTAGAGTCAAGTGTCAATACGTTTGTGTATACCAAAAATCCCCCATGACACCGCGAATACAATTACCCAAATGTTGCTCTGTCGTGAAGGACGGATAAGTCTAAAAACAATGAAAGAAAGAAAATTTCAAGGAATCATCTGAAGTAAGCTAGACTCTGGGTAAGAAGTTGTCATGTGTTAACAGTGCGTTTCCCCTCCCCTTTCCTCCGTCCCCCTCCTCCCCCCTCTTCTCTTCCAGCCCTCTACCTAGTTCCCCTCCTCTTTGTGGCTCAGCTGAAACCTCAGCTCCTTCCATACTGTTGCTGGGAAAAAAAAAGGAGGTCACGGATCGCCTTACCCCAGTCTGCCTCCGTATGGCCACAAGCACCCCCCACCTTCCACCCCACCCACCTTCCCCGACCAGCCCCTCTCACTCAAAACCTCATTCCATCACTGCGGCCAAATCCACCACATCCATCCTCCCCTCCTCCCCAATTCATTTCTTCCCTCCCTCCCTCCCTCCCTCCCTCCCTCCCTCCCTCCCTCCCTCTCGACTCCCACCCTTCCCGTGCCCTCAGCCCAGCGCTAATTGGTAAATCTGTTGAACCATGCCAGCCCCAACAATGAGACACCTGGAGTTCTGTCAAAACAAGTTTCCCTGTGAAACGGCCTCCAGTGCTAATACAGTAGCGTAGGGAGCCGCTGCCTCTGTTGTCGCTCATGGGGCCGGCCGCAGGATGGAGCCGGCGGAGAGCTGAGACGCCGGGGGAGGGATCCTGCTAGGGGGAAATCACTCAAAGATGTCGCACGTCCAATGAACTCGGCTGTCAATCTGCTAGGAATGCCTCGCCATAAATTAGGTTATTGATCGGTATCATTTGTGAACCTTGATCCTAGTTCTATCTGTACATGAACTATGACCAAACGGTGATTACGACATCTTTCTAAAGAACTACTTGGTTATGTTTTTTTGGGCATCTTGATGTGAATACCCACACAACAATAAGTTCTCTGGGTTGAATGGGTGCATGTTGTTGCAGATGAAAACATGCGAAAGCGACAACCTGACTTGACCCGCCTCTGACCACCCGTCACCTAAAACTCAGTCACACCTTAGACGCGAGGATATTGCATACAGGGCTGCGCTGGTGCAGACAAAGGTGTGTTTGTAAGACACACACACAGAAAGACAGACAGGCACACCCAACACAGATCCTGCCCTACCTTGTCAAACGAGTTCTAGCAAAGGCACTGGTACAAGAGAAGGGGGGGGGGGGGGGAGGCAGCCAGTTGACGTGGGGAGAGGAATCTTTTTTCAAAACCTAGAACGCTACGCCATCACATTAATGCCTGTTTGTATTGTCAAGAATTAGTTTATTTTTTGTGTTATTTACTGCCAACACAGGCCCTATAGAGTGTACAAAATCAACAAGCAATTAATCAGTCAAACAATTCAAGTAGGCAATCCAGAGAGCCACGGTGGCTTCAAAGGAGAAGAAATAAGTTCCTCCTTTGGGCTTCACAATGGCAGCCTGCTTCACAGGGCCGAACTGGTGGCGATGAACTAAACTTAAACAAGGCTTACTGATCTCCTTAGCACAAGTCCGCTCTGCAGTCAGATCAAGGCTAACTTTGCCATTGGGCTCCCTTCCATCAATTCACGCCTTCTATTCTTAGGGGGATTTGTCTGACAAGTTAATTGAGACAAAGGGTAGTTCACAATGACAGAGCAAAGTGCTGGACAATGACAAAAAAATCTTTTTTTTTTTAAGCAAAGGAAGTCCTGACTTATCGTAGTCCATAAACTGTAGCACTTTTTTGTGTGAGAGAAGGCCACCTTCACCTCAGGTCATCCTCAAACCAAATCTTCAACCACTGTACAATATCAGTGTGTATTATCCCTACACAATAACACGCACTCACTTTACTTCCCATGCACACATACACACACACACTCTCACTCACACATACACAAAGTGCTTAATCAATGAATTCCCTACCATCTTGCCGGCTTCCATTCAAGCCCAGATGCTATTAATAAAGAGAATCCTCTTCAAAACAGCTGCTAAAAAGAAATGGATAGAAAGACAAGAGAGAGAGACCCCCCCCTCCTCCAGCCGGATGGTAGGCCAATTCATACACAAGCTGATAATATTGAAGTACGAGCCTACAATCCACAATCTTGTGACAATGGCTGCCAGAGCTAAAAGAGACACACTGTGATGTTGTCATTAAAGAGACTATACAACACTGACATTGGTCTTTGTGGATGGGAAATTATTTGAAGCTGGGTTCATATTAAGATCTCTGCCCATTCAGCGAGGTTCCCTTTGGTTCCTTAAGACAAGAGCACTGCCATCTTCACCAAGGACTGTAACACCACCTTGAACCAGAGCGATCCGGGAACAGAGGCTGCTTAGCCGCATCAGAAAAAGTGGAGCCGACAAATAATAGCCTCTCCAACACATTAAACTGATTTAAAAGCCCAGACAACCAACACTGCACAGCAGCAAAGAAAAGCCGCACATGGCTGCCTCATGGAGCTGGAGCATGTCTGTGAGTGTAAGCATCTTGGTCAAATGTATGAGCAAAGGTCTGCCCATCCAAATTAATCCCCCACAAAAACAAAAAAAAACACACATCACCTAGATTGGCATTTGAGACATTACAAAGCACATCAGCAACAAAGCAGCAGCACTGAATTAGCACAAAGCACAACACAGCATGATCATCATTATCACCAGGATTCAGGTTATTCATTTTTTTTTTTGTTTTAAATCATCATCATCAATTATCAGTTGTTAATTTGTGTGTGGCATCAACCAAAAAAATCTAACAAGATATTTTTGGAATTCAAAGGTCTCTCACCAACTGAAATTGGTGAAGGCTCAGATCTGACTGTCCGGGGAATTCCAAGCAGAAGGGCCCCTGAAAGGCAAAGACGGACGGTCCCAAGTCACACAATTATATCAGCTCTCCGTCTTTCTCTCTCACACACACACACATCTGCACACACAATCCTAGCCTACCAGACTTTATGCAGAAGCAACGTGAAATAATGCAACCCCCCCTGTCTTTTTAGTTATTTAACCTACTACTTCCTCTCTGCTGGCTCAGCTTTCTCCGGGGTGCGTGTTCGGCCCCATTATTACTCACTTTACACAGAGAGAATAGGAGAACACTGGCTCTGCGCTGGTTACATGGCTGTTTGTACTGGCTGGCTGGTTGTTAGAGCAATATTTCACTTTGGTAGAACATTTTCACTTCTCAGCATCCACACCTTCACAGACATTCAGGAGCAGTCGGCTGCTCTGGGGATCCACTGTCACCACCAGCATTCAGCACCATTTTCCCCGGCTCTCAATGTTGATAAGTGCAAACAGGCAAAATTAAAATTAACACAGAATGAGTCAACTGAGTCATATTTTTCTTGATGGTAGGTGTGTTAAAAGTGCAATGTTAGAGTAGGTTTTAAATGAAAGTAAGAAAGTGGTGCTGACTACGGGTCCCCAGAGCAGCCACTTTTGATACTACGTGCACTAAAATTTATATTGTTGAAAAATGAAAGAGTGAACTTAAACTCTGCCTTTGCCTAGCCTTATTAGCTGTTCAAGTACAACTGTCTCTTGAGGAGCAGGAGGGATACAGAGGTGAACCTGACAGATTTGTATCTAGTGCAAAATCAGATCTCACGTCACTCTGAAAGACATCAGGAGATGAGGGGAGGATGGAGGGAATGGAAAGGAAGAAAAAGGAAGAAAATGTGGAGGGGAGATAGAGCTCACATACTGATTCCCAAAAGAAAAAAAAAATGGACACGCTAGTTGCAGTCACAGAGCATGCAGAGAAAAGCAAAAGGGCCTTCAGTTTACTGAATGGCTCATTCCCATTTAAGCTACTGTATAGGTTGCACTCTCTGCACTCTGATCACTGGGTCATATTTGTACTTGTGCTTGACCCCAGGGCCAACTATATAGCTTTTCATAACAGCTATGAACACTGTGGTTATTGGTGTGACACACACTTACACATACACACGGATACAAATATGTATTATCCCTGTAAATGTGCATGTCCAACATAGAGTCACACATTCCCTGGGGTGGCTTAAGTTCACAGGGGTTATATAACGGTCAAATACCACAGCAAGGAAAAAGAGGACAATGGCCTTAGAGCTATTCACACACACACACACACACACACACACACACACAATACATAAAAGCTGCTATTCACATTTCCTATAATCAGATGATGTTGTTATGGAGCAGCTCCTTGAGGAAATTCAATATAAATACTTGACAAAAATGTGTGAAATGATATGGTTGACATTTTGAATTTTGATCAGTTGTTTATCCCCAGGCCCTTGTCACATTATGGAGAAAAGTCTCAGCATTTGTCCTTCAGCTGCCCTAAAGACAGCGTTTTAGTATCATTAGCATTTCTCATTAAACCCAAAGGATAGTCCAAACCATTTGACGGATACCGTCAATTCAAAATGTCAAGGTATTCCATTAAGTCCATAAAGGAGCAAGACTGTTCAGAGAGTGTTGTGGTATTGTCGCTGACTAAGCCAACACAGAGGGGATTGTCTGTGGGAACAAGCAGCCGTCCAGGCTGCTGGACAGACACAATGACTGAGGTGCTCTCATTTTCATTGTCACAGCTCCCGGGACTGACGCCACGTCTCGACGGCCTCGCATTTTGGCCTGAGCTGATGATGCAAGCGTGACCCTGAACAAGTGTCTTGTCTGAAGAGACAGTGAGAGACAGTGGACAGGCACAATGGTCTCTATCTGAGGTTTGGATCGTGTGCCAACAATGTTTTGCCACTCTGGAACCAAAAGGGACCACGACAACAACTAATGTAGAAGTCTGAGAGATGGACTTTCTAGGGGTGGGATGGAGGGACAAGGTACAAGAGAATGACAACAAAGAGACAAAGGGGGCGACGAGTTGATCGAGAAATGGCTAAAGACGCAGAGAGAAAGAGCAGCTAAAGCCTGGCAAAAGTCCAGCGGGAGAAAGTCTTGTAGGTCCTATGGGCAGTGTGTGGGTGGTGCCTGCTGACCCCGGGGTTGCTCATTAACAGCAGAGGAGGCCAGGCCTCCCAGAGCCCCGGGCCATTGTCTGGCCAGCCCAGGTGCACGGCCCATTCAGACCACAGGAAGTCCCCTTTATCCCTACTCCTCTAAAATGGACAGAGAAGCGGTCAAGGAGAGTCAGTGTGATCCTGGCTCTGTCTTTTCTAACACTGACCTAGAGCCGGTCAGTGCTTGGGCCCATTGTAGGGATCCAGAGTCATTGTGGCGTGCCCTGCTCAATGCTAATATCAAAACACGTCAGCTCTTTTCAGATGCCCTCTTTCCAGTACACATTCTTCAGAGAAACAAGTGAGACTGAATGGAAAAAATAAGCATGTTCACTGATTGTAAAGGCTCAGGTGGGAGGTCTCGCCTGCCGTAAAAATGGCCAGATTCCATCACTTCCTCCACGCTAATTACCATACACTTGGAGCAAGCGCCCTCCCTCTCTCCCTCCCTGGGCCCATGCTTCACTACCTCTGACACACACACACACACACACCAAACACAGTGAGGCACAGTTGGGAAATGGTTAACACTCCAGCCGTCCCCTGCTGCCAGTGAAAGCCCAGAAAACAATGGAGACATTGTCCGACCAGGGCTAGACTCTAAGACTGTGCGTGTGTGTGTGTGTGTGTGTATGCACGTGAATGTGTGCAAAACAGTTTGTGTGTGTGTGTATGCTCTCTAACACGTGCATGTTTCTGCCCCAATTCCCAGAACGACAATTTAAGATTCAAAAACTTTGACTTGCACCACAATCGTAAAATGCCTTTATATCCCATTCTGATGTTGCTATTTGCTTATAAATAAAAAATAATAATTCTGTCAAATGACTGTGAGATGAGATGGGTTAATGTCTTTCAGCCAAATGATGTCATGTCATTACCAACATGGGCCTTGACTCCTGCTAAGCTTTACTGTATTGCACTGTTATTTATGCTAGAAAAAAAAAAACTTGAAGGAAATGATTTACAAAACAATTTGATGACAACATGTTATGTTGTGTTACTGGGCTACAGCAATGATCACTGTCTGAATAACAGCAGTTGGTAATGTGGAAGTGGGCAAACACACACACAAAACACTTCCAAAATCTGTCACAGATGTGTGTAAAAACCCCATTTCCACCAACTACTAAGCTATTTCCCACTACCAAGTATCCACAAAGACTCTTCAAGTCAACAATGTCAAATTAAAGCAATGAACGGCAACTTGACAAACCAGGGACTATTTATGATATTTCTCTCAGAAGCTGTGTGAGGCATAAAACAAACTAAAAATGTTTCTCCGAGTCTCTCCCTCAAAAAATACACATCAATAGCTGGATAAATATTGAATAACTTTCAGCCAATGGCATAAAAGTTCAGCGGCGGTGGGTTTTGAGGCAGCCTGCGGGGTGGTCAGACACTTCAAAAGGTCCGGCGTGGCCCCCTTTGAGGGCCTGGTGAACAGGGGCATGCACCGCACCCTCAGAAAGACCAGCCTGCGTGAGGTCACTTCCTCTTTTCCCGGCTGCCCCTCCAGCGTTCCACCTTGACTGAACCTTCCAGTCAGAAACGAGAGCATCTCTCTGCGCCTCCGTCTCTGTCCATCTTTCCCTCGTCCTTCTCCTCCGCCACCGACTGCCCTGACATTTTTTTTATGTGTCTACAGCTATCGATACTCTGTCTTTCTACTGTTGATTCACCTGTCTGAGGGTCACTTGAACTGATCGTTGTCCTTATCTAGCGGGCCAATCGACGGCTCCTTATCACCGACAGTGCAGACTGCAGGCGCTCCGGGCAGGGAGGGGTCAAGGCGCCTAAGTGTTCCTTGTCATTTGGAAACTAAGGAAACTACCGTTTACAACCCAATTTATTGATAAGGGGATCACGTAGCGGAACATGCAGGCCGTCATGTAGGAGAAAGAGAAAAGCTTGGTGCGGTGATATCACTGACATTCCTGATGTTGTCCACAGTAATCTGTCTTGTCTATACGTTCAATAGCCGGTATGATGCAAACCAGGGAAACATTCAATCAAACTTCCTCCACAGTCAGAGGTGGATGGGGGAGCAGGGTGGAGGGAGCGCCAACAATACAAGCTGCATTTCACATTCAATTTGATCACTTTTGCGAACAGCAAGTTGTGTGCCTGTGCAGCGATGCCTCTGATCTTACCAGCCTGAGTGCTTGATCAAACAAATCACGCCAATCAATCTAAATAAACAAATAAATAAAACCACACAGTAATATAAAATGTATTATGGATGTCTGCAGAGACACTAATGCATTCTGAAAAGTGAGGCATTTGAACTTGAACCATTACGCTTTACTGTTCTCAAACTTCCTTTAAAAGTGAATGGTAAGGCAGGAGCTTAGGCGGATGTGAGGTGTTAAGTATTTACAGCCATATGACTCATAGCAGGATAAAACCTGAAGTATTTACCTGCAGCTCCTGCTGCCTACGACCAGCTTAATGACTTCATAGGAGATGGGACGCTTTTTCTCAGCGTCTCCTAAAATAACCGAGTAGAAGAGGCCCCCTGAACTCTGTGGTATAAAAATAACACTGGCATCGCAGGGGAGGATAAGGAGGGCCTGAGCTAGGCTTGTTTTGTTCAGAAGAACACTGTCATCGCCAGCTCTTTGTCTTAAACACAACTTTTGACAGGGTTTCTGTTTCAAATAAACAGGCTTGTCGACTCCTGCTATTTTAAGCTGTGCTTAACTTAAACGGGCAAAATACCAAGGAGGCCTTGGCTTGCCAACTTTCACTTAGTGTTGAACTGGAAAGTGTTGGCGATGGTATTTATTACAGACCATAAAACTAACCGAACTGATCAAATGTCAAATGTGACTCAGAGGGACCGGGGACTTGATGTAATTTGTGTGACAAAAATCATCACTCCATCATTGTGAGCTCCAGCACCATGATGACTGCTAACTCTGTTGTTCTACAGAGTAAATAAACAAAAGGCTCAGCTATGTATTATTAGCTTCAGTACTGGACTATTGCCACAGGAGATATCATATTCATGAGTCTACAAACTTGGAACGCTTGTCCATCTAAAATCGTTATGCGCTTTTAAAGTTTGCATTTTCATAACAATATGTACGAGATGCACGACCCCAAACAAAAGTAACAACAGTGCCAATAATGGCCCAGGGCATTCATGGTCACCTTACTAATTCTGCTCACTCCTCACTCTCATTGATTTTCCTGGCTCGCTAACCCTGCGACCACGTACGTACACCTCGCTACGTTCAACCTTTCCACTGACCTCCTGAAAACTTCATGCCTTTGGCTAACTACGAAGTTCATGTTCAACTGTTCATTCTAGAGCTGCTAGCCTCTTAGACATTGACATGCCCGCGGTGGATGCTCTGTTATGTGTATGTACTGCATCTGCCCCTATGGCTGTCCAGCCAACTCTCCTGCCAGAGTGCTGCTCCGACTCTATGGATAGGGTAAACAATGTTGAAGGAACGCCCACGCTTCCCTCAAAGACAGTATGTTAGCAGTCCAGCATTAGGTCATTCTCATGAAAAAAATAAAGTTGTCAACATTGGGTTGGTTCTCAATAATTACCCAGCTCAGTACGGGGCTGGGCAGGGCCGATCGTTTTCTCTGGACTTAATGGCAGTGTGGCTGTCCAAAGAACAACTGCTGCGCCTGCCACAGCGGCAGCTCCCAATGCTACTTGCCTGCTGATCACTCACTAACAGACAAAAGCTTTACCTTTTCAGCGGGTTTGCCGAGTCGGGATGCACAAAACTCGCGTCAACAGAATTTGCATGTATATTGGGCCTATATATGTTCAGATAAAACTATCTGGGTGTGTTACTGTGATTTAAGGGTTAAGGCAAATAAGTATGTATTTTTCTAGTCAAAACATCCATTCATGGGGGAAAAGGGGGGAGAGTTATAACCCTGAAGGTGTTTTCAGTATAGGTGAGAGGAAGAGAGGAGGGTTGGTTCTCTCTGTCATGAGTAAGGGAAGAAGAGCTGGGGAAAGAGGAAAAGGACCGAGCGGAGTGTTACTTACAACGATGTGTGCCGGTGACGGGGACCTGGCATCTTTAAGTGCTTGTCTACTCTGAAGACCTCCTGGTTGAACATCTAGCAGGGGCCATTTCATCTGTAGGTACTGAATGGCAGAAAGGAAACAGAATGGAAAGAAAGAAAGAAACAAAACATGTTAACAATGCAGAAAGCAAAAACAGAAAAAACAAATCAAAATAAGACAAAAAGGGAGTCGACATTCTTGATGAGAGCATGGGTGTGGAAACTAAAAAACATGGAAAGGCAAATAATGATCCTAAGACGGATGGCACATGGGGTGAGAATGGCCTCAAGCATGCACCTGACAGTTCAGCAGGAGTGCATACAGTAGTCCTGTAAACTAAATTACACATTAATTTCACAAACACACAGCACAATACTGTTACTTTGGTAGCCAGGCTCCCACTCGGTGAGTAGGAAAATGAGCACAGATACGATTTTATGGTAGTTTTGAAGAAGGTAGTTGAGAAGTGTCTGCTTTCACTGACTCACTCTTTTGGAGGAGGGGGAGAGCAGAAGGTTGCAGGAAGGGGTGGGGGGTACTGTACATGGCTTATGGCTTTAAGATGACCTAATCTCATAAATGTGACCGTTGTAGACTTTTATTGGTTGCCGTCTCGGAACCCATAAAAAGGTTAAAGCGTGGCGTCTCACCACGCTCCTCTGAGGGTAAACCTCCTGACTGCTCCCATAAATGATTGACTTGGCTTTTATCAGAAGTCTCTCTCTCTTTCTCTCTCTCACTCTCTCTGTGTGACACACTCAGAGAGAGACAGATAAGCAGAAAACAAGGGTCATGAGAAACATCTGTCTGTGTTATAAACTGGGTGGGGTCCTTATAATCTGATGACAAGAGTTTTGTTGACTGTGCTACCTAAATTGATCTACCTTGTTTCTTTTCCTGGAATGACCGGGAGCAAGAGTTGTTCTCATCTTCATACATTCGGTCATAGCAATCATGACACTAACAGAGAGAACTATAGCTTTTGCTCCTACCACAGTGAATTATTGTCACAACACTTACAGCATGTAAGTCTGACCATTTGCTATAGACATTCTCAGCCAGTGATCCCCTGGTGGTGACTTTGCTGTAGTGTGTGGTCTAAACTCGGCTTATCAATGTCACGGCCACCTAGTTTGAGGGAAAGAGGTCACAGCAGCTCTTTCAGCTCCGACAGGCCTGTGGCATTAGTCAGGTTACTGAGAGGTTGAGGGCCTGAAATTGTTCTCCTTGTAAGGAGGGGAAACTAGAGCCCAATATTGGCAGCAACAGCAAACACTGTCAGATCAATAACCTTTGGAAAACTGCTTACTGCAGTTCAGTATATTCAAATAATAGCTCCAATGGCCTGCCAAACACTGGGAGGAGTTCCCTGGATTTGCATAAAGTAAAATTTGCAGAGACAGTGGCAAACCGATTTTGAAAATGGGACCAGTTCATAATTTATATCAAATAACCAAAACCTTTGGTGACAAAGTCAAAGAAAGTATCACATGCTCAAATGGAAAAACAATGTTTTTGCAAAATAAGATAGGCTTGTATCAAGAAACCCTGGGAGAGGTTCAGGAGAAACAAAGAGAGGAACGGTTATTGGTGCTGGCTAGCTGAAACACAGGAGGGTTGCAGGCCTATTTCTTAACCTTGGGGCCACAGATGCTTCTCTTGGTAGCCCAAAGGCCAAGTCATGAAAAATGGATATTGTGTAAACTCAACATTAAACAGAGGCCTTCTTAATATATGCTGCTCTATAGCACACCGACCTCCCCCAAGAAAAGTTCTGAGTAGTCAACTTGGCCTTGGATCTTGGCCTCTGATGCAACTGGGACATAAAACAACCGGACTAAGACTCCAGTGCCCCACTCTCCCCCCACCAAAAAGTTCAACATGTCAAAATAATCAAGGAATCTGGTCACTCTGCTGTGCTCTTCTTCCCTATCCAAACAATTACACTGGCCCTTCCCTTCCCACTGCCTGCTTTTTGTTTGTATACAGCTTCACTTCAGCATCCGCTTACACCAAGGCCAGTGAGAGTAGGGCCCATGTGCCAAATTTGGCCCTCCACAAAAATCAGCTTGGTCCATTTTCATTATTTCATGAGTGACTGAGATCATGTGCTTACTACACCGTGATGGCATAAAACCTCAGAAATGCATATTTGTTAAGTTTTAAAGTGATGTCGCCTCTGGTAGAGACTCGACAATTTTGTGGTGTTGAGAGTACATTAGCTCCAATTTGTTTGTATCGCCATCTAGCAAGGATGACCACTAGTGTGTGTGTGTGTGTTTGAATGTGAGTGTGTGTTGGTGTGTCAGTGTTGGTGAGAGAGTGAGTGTGTCGCGACCCTTCCTGAGACTGTGTCTAAATCAGTGGTAATTAGCAAAGAGTTCACTGTGGGGTGCCTGCCAGTGGTAGACGCTGGAGGGAGTTATTGACTCCATGTCCTCAGTTACAGCCCCTGCTAGAAAAAAAAATGTTTGCAGCCTGGTCTTTCTCTACCACTACCACTCATTTATGACCCCCAGAAGGCTTTTACTGCTAAAAAACTGGGTTTGTTTACGCTTGTTTGTACGTCCTGAGAGTGGAAAAAAGGATAGATTGTAAAAACTCCAGAGTTGTGGTCTTGTGGGTTTTTTATGGACCCCCCACACTGGGTATTAATTGCCATGAAGAGAGGAGAGGGGAAGGGGGGCTTGTAGCGGTGGTAGAGGAGGAAGAGAGTGACGGAGCTGCTGTCATCTATGAGGTAATTCAAGACGGCGTCCATTGGTGCCAGAGGGGCTGGAGGATAGGCCAGTGCTGAAGGGAAGGGTGGGGGTGTGAAGGGGGGTGGGGGTGAAATTGTGATTCTAGTCATGGGAAAGTCCTGCCATCTCAGACTGGTGGGCTAGACCTTGTGCAGACAAATGACTGCCCAAGTCAGATATGCATGCGTGTGCGCACAAGCTCGCACATGCAAATATTCAGACGCGACTGCAGCCTGGGAGGGGTTGAGTGAGGGGACATTCTGGGGGTGGGGGGGGGGGGGGGGGGTGAGAAGGGTAAAGGTGACACCCTAGAGTGTGGCAACGGAGTCCAGAGAGAGAGAGAGAGTGAGAGAGAGTGAAAGACGAGAGAGAGAGGAGGGAGGGTGCCGGAGCGCATGCCCTGACAGGCGGCTCCACTTCAGCCCTGCTATTGCAAATGTTCTCACACACTAATCTCTCCTGCAGGTTTTACAAGCATGCCAAGGAAAACGGAGCCCTGGCAAGCGCCGGGCTTTCCGACCCACCCCCCCACCCCCGTTGGCCTCCTTCCTCTCTCTCTCCACCCGTCCGCCCGCCTTCCTCCTCGCCGCCCTGCTAACGGACGCACCGCCTGGGCTCGAGTAGGCCGTGACCTCTGACCCCTCTCTGCTGCTCCGGCCCCTCCCCGCTCCCCCACTCCGCGACCCGAAAACTCTCCCGCTATGAGAGGGCCCCCCGGGTAACTCAAGAGCCATTCCAATGTGACAAATTGCTCCGGAGTTCCAGGATAACTCTCTCTCTCTCTCTCTCTCTCTCTCTCTGTCTTCCTGCCCCAACCAGCCCCCCCTCGACAACCCCCACCCAGTGGCTGTTCTCCGGCTCTGGGTTGTGCGGTAAACGGCTTCTCCCTCTCCCCCCCCCTCCTTTTCATCCCCCCCACCCCCCTTCTCTTCCCCTACCCTGCGCCCCTCCTCGCCTGGCCAGCCCCACAATGGGAGCTGAATGACTCAATTGTCTCTGATGAAGTGAAAGACAAGGGAGTCCTCTAAATCCTTACAGAGGGATGAACTCACTCTCGCTCTCCCCGTTTCCCTGTCCTCTGGAGCTTTCCCATAGTGGCAAGCACAAGGGGGTAGGGGGTGCTGATAAAGAAAGCGGGGTGGTCTTCAGAGAACCTTAAGCCCCCTCTTTCCCCCTCCCGCGATTTTACTATCAAATTTTTGAGGGCCGCCTTCTACCGGGATGCTGGACCGCTCGCCCATATTTGAGTGACTGCTGCAGAACCAAGGTTTGGCATGTTATGAGCAACAGAGTGTTAACCCAGATACACACTGACTGTCATCGCAGTGAAAACAAGCTGGGGCCCTGGTCCAAGTGCCATAGCTCGTGGCAGAGGGGAATCAAGCAGGAGACAAATGGAGGGGCACCCCGAGCGCTCACACATCATCTTCACACGTCCACACACCAGCTTCCAGCACTGTTGTTACTAATTTAACAGGCTGGCACAGAAGCAATTTGGCCTAAAACACTCCTTCCTGGTAGCAGTGCTAGACTCTGATCCTCCCTGAAATAAACCACCATTATTTCCACATCTTATCAAACATTAACCAAACGTCAATACACGCTATTGACAAAGTGGGGGGGAAAAGTCTAAAAACACTTCCTCATAAATGTTTAGTGTGAATGACAGACACGGCAACTGCAGGATTGTGCTGCTGAATTCTGGTCAGCTGCACTCGACAGGCAACCTGCTCCTATTCCATCAAGCCTCCATCTGATGTGTTTATCACATGCAGCCTGGCGGCTGGAGCACAGGCCGGAGCACGGCTTGTTCGTTTTGTTTTGGATTAAGAGCAGAGGCTTCAGACCAATCAAACAAACAGGGCTCCTTATGTGCCAATGTGGCACCCAAGCACCGGTCCTCTTCCCAGCAGGGGCCCCTGGGACAGAGGATGAGGTCCATCGGTGGTATAGGCTGCACCACGCATTCCAGCCACGTCAGCAATGTGAGAGAGGAAGGGAGAGAGAGAACAAGGGAGGACAGGAAGGGGGAGGAGAGAGAGGGAGAGAGAGAGAGAGAGAGAGAGAGAGAGAGAGAGAGAGAGAGAGAGAGAGAGAGCGAGAGCGAGAGCAGCTTGGGTTTAGAGTCAGCATATGGATCCTGGGTGTTGCTCTAGAGTCCTGCAGATCCCTCGCCCATCTGTGGCCATGGGGGCCGCTTCATAGTGCAGACATGACAGAGCTATCCACACGCATTAATGGTGGGTACGTACACACACACACATACACAGGCCAACACATGTACATTCACAGTTCACCCCTCTGACATGCATGCATACTTGCACACTCAAACACACACCTGAACAATAACGCTCACCCACATTTGAACCACCTCTGGTCCACAGGCCCAGCAGCCCCTTAGGGAGAGTACACCCAGAAAGGATCGACAGCTTGCAGATTACACCAATCAGACTGCTACCATAAAGAGCTTTATTTAAATCTGCAATGATCAAGGCTAGTAAGAGGAGCCCATTCAAAGCAGTGCAAGTTAACTGTACAGAGCTTAAGAGATTAGTCCATCCAGTTTAACTACATTTTTTTATCCCTTTAAAAAGAGAGCTGAGCATATTGTCTTGATCTGCTGTGGATATTGCTGGGTGTCTTTGTCTTCACCCACAGGTGCAGGGGAGGATATAAACACGTGCTTATACAAACACATAATTTGTTGAAGCGGGGATAGTAATTTTCTGTAATTGAGGGAGGGAGAAACTTAATGTAATACAGACCCTTTGAAATCCCTCTGGTCAAAAAAAGAGTACCCCCCCCCCACCCTTCCCCACCAATCCAACCAACTATACGATACATTGCTGCGTGTGTGTATGTGCGTGTGTGTGTGTGTGAGTGCGCATGTGTGTGCGTGCACATTGGAATAGGAGGAGGATGAGGTGAAGGGATGGAGAAATGGATTTGCAAGACGTAGGAGGGGAAATAATGTAAGAAGTCCAGGCCAAAACCGGGCGAAAGTTAGTCGACACGAGAGGGCCCTTCATGACTGCTTTTACTTTTTGACTGCTTCTAATGCACATTTTATGAGTAAATATTAAGAAAAAAAAAAAAAAAAAAAAAAACGCCCCACCAGCTCTGATAGCCAGAGGCGTTTTGCAACCAGGAAAATAAAAGTGGAATGTGGGAAGGCCTGGGGTTTGTGTGCCCCGGGGCGGGAAGGGGTCCGCTGGGCCCATATTTACTCCAAAGCCAGAACCGCTAGGGGGTTCCACTGGCCCTGACAGCGCTGGGGCCGCCGACCTGCTGCAAAACCTCCCCTCCTCACCTCCTATCCCCACCCTCTTTGCCAACAATCTCCACCTCCACCTCAAACTCCCCTTCTCTCCTTCTCGCAGACAAACTCAACCTGACACTTTTATACAAGCTTTTTCCACAGGGGGAATGTGCACGTGACCTCTCCTTCCTCTCCACCCA
Organism: Centroberyx affinis; assembly: GCF_046629955.1. Lineage (NCBI taxonomy): Eukaryota > Metazoa > Chordata > Actinopteri > Beryciformes > Berycidae > Centroberyx > Centroberyx affinis. The sequence goes on from NW_027280094.1 coordinate 253,322, forward strand.
ATTCAGGCTTACTCACCTCTTAAAATGAAGCCTGGGTCCGTGGAAACAGGCTTGTGAAACCACCTTCCTTTGGAATATCTCAAAAGGTATTGTTGTCTAACGCAAAAAGGGGGGGGAGAACTGCTTAGTTTATAATAGATCTTTTTTTTTTTTAGATATATGTCCATGAACTCTTGAGTTTTATCTGGCCTGTTCTGGAAGTTAGTTAGGCTCTCTTAAACACAGGTTCATGAGATAAGTATGGTCTTGCTCTGACACTGTTTACTTAGCAGGTGTGGACAAATGTGCTGTTCAAACACCAGCTGATTGGCCGGAAAGTTTCAAAGGATTGCGCAACATGTGGCCCAACACAAAATTTTCTACAAGGATCAAAGAAAAAAAAAAACTCTCCACCAGTCTGATTGGACAGTTGTGCATATGAAGTTGTTCTCTGCAGCTAACGAATTCATTGGATGACGATGGACCACAACAAAGTCACAAACCTGAGGGCACACACTCTCCAAGGATGTGTGTGGGTGACACTATTGCAGTGGGCCTCCGACACACACCGACTTCTCAACAAGCCTCAGAAAGTAAACAGCGTTCCATTTCTGACTTATGCCCCCCCCTATCCCCTCCTTTCCTCTCCTTCTGTCCCTCTCCCTGTGTCATTAAGAGTATCTCTTGGCTGCTCTATAAATAGTGGCAGGGAGGGTGAAGGCCAGCAGGAGCCGGCTAGTCTTCCATCAGGCCCACTAATGAACAGGCGCACTGGCATCTTTAGCATCAGCCCCTGCTGCAGACTGCCTCTGCTCTCAGGTGCTACTCCTGCTTCAGAGAGCCACACTGGCTGCTCTTCCGTCTTGGTGACTATTCTTCTTTCTTTCTTTACTTGGACACAAATATAACCTTGGCTCTGGAGTGCTTTCATTGGCTTCCTTAATCACTATGGTGACAAACTGAGCGAGTTACGAGTTGCTGAAGACATGTATGTAAACTGCAAGCCACTTTGAAGTCGAGCATTTGCCATCACCAAGAGTATGATTAAATCCTCATCACTGGTAATGATAGTCTGCAGTAGATCCATATCTCAGTGGAAGTGGACCGATGGCTTGAGGGGCTAAGGGTCAAGTCCTGGACCTTGCTGGTTGGAGTTGACCTACTTAGAGGCTACGTGGAGCTGAACAGGCACGTCTGCAGGCCTAGGTGTGTCTGAGCCCCTTACGCAAGGCCAGGCCTGGGGTGGTAGGAGAGGAGGGTTGGGCAACTCATACACACACTCCATGCTTACCTTTGTTTGCAGGAAGCAGGGTTAGGGGAGTGTAGGGGAAAGTTAAAAAGGTGAACAGCGGCTCAGGGACCGCTGCTGAGGGAGAAAAGTAAGCTGATTGCAGCGCCCACGTTCTGCTGGAGAATGCTGTATTTGGTATTGTGCTGGAGGAGAGCTGAACGCTGCCCTTGATGTTGGGAGTCTGGTTTTGTTCTGCGAGAGTTCACTATGAATTAGTTAAACGGTAGACTGGATATAAGGAAGCTATGAAACATGCCTCAGAGGGAGAGAATGTGTACACTCTCAGGCTTTACAAAGACTTCCGATATTCCGCTGAAAACACTACACACCATCACACACTTCCACCTACGCATATTCATCCATCAGAAAGCATTATGTGGAAGGCATCACACACACGCATACCAACAGGCAATTAATCTTCACAAAAGAATCATAGAAACCAACAAACATTCAGCCTGTTCTGGTCTCTCACTCACACACATACACCTTGAAGCGGTTCAGCCTCCATATTCATGAGGCCTACTCCCTCAGCATACCTAAAGCCGAGGCTGGATTTTGAGGGTTTCAACTCAAAATCTCAAATATGGTTTCAGGTTATGGCTTTGTAGCCAAACCACTAGGCTAATTCATCTGCTTTAAGCTATCTATTTTGGATTCAATTAGCTTTAACCTAACCTATTATTGTTGTTACTAAGCCTGTGTTATTTGCTATGATACAGCGCATGGAGGGGGAAAAAAAATATATTTTCCCACACAAGCACGTACACGCACACTCACACAGTGGGGTACTGCCGCTTTGCCACGGTAGCTTAATGAATAAATAAGTAATAAGGGCCTGGTTATTGGAGCTCATTAAAATGGGAGATGCTTCCATGACAATAAGACCTGAGGAGGGTCGGGGGAGGCTGCTGTGTGGCTCAGGCCAGCGTGGGTGGCTCTCCTTCCCCCCCTCTCCTGTCCCTCCATAACCTGACCACATGCCCCCAGCGCTCACCTCCAAATCAACTCTGCCAGTGACGCCCCCCTCCTGCCCTCTGCATCCCCACCTTCCCTGACACACAGCAACACATCTTCATGCACACACACAGCACACAGACACAGCAGCAAACACAGGCTCGGAAAGCACACAAAGACACACACACACACACACACACCTCTCTCATAGTTAATTACCACTTAGCTCAATCACATGGTGATCCGTCCATACGAGTCCCCCACCCTCCTCCCCCGCAACACAAACAGGGGCACACATGCCAATTATTGATGAATCTTTAATATGGTGTTTTACAAAGTCTCCATCTCATTTCCTTCCACTGAGCAGGTGATTACTCTTCCAATAGGAAGGACAAGTAGTAGGCTAACTGAAAACAGTTTGGCACGGTTTTATCTAAAACATTAGATGCAGTGGATTGAGTAAGAATAAATTAGCTTAATATAATATCACTGCAAGGTTGAAATAAAGTGGCCTGAGCCATTTGGAGAAGACAACTAACTTTTTTTTGCTCCTCTCGCCTTGCATCTCCAGCTAACCCTGTATAAAACCCCCGGACAAAAATCCCACGCCGCGATAACATGTCAATAATGAGCTGAGGCCATCTATTGATCAGCTTAATTTTGCATCTATTAGCTGGGGAACGGCTTGCTCCGGGGGCGAGGGAAGCCAGGCGCTAACACGCACCGACAGGCTGGATGGAGATCATTACAACTGATGTTCACACACACGCTGTGATTGACATGGAGATAAGGTAGGAGAGAGCCTAGGCTCGCCCGCCTCCCCGCACACTAAGCTAATGATACACCAAACGTGTGCTGGTGTGTGTACAGCGCTGTGTGTGAGAGCATGATAGAGAGAGAGGCAATGTGTGTCTATGTGGAAAGAGAGTGAGAGCAGAGGAGAGAGAGAAAGAGGAGAGAAGAAAAGCAGGCCACACGCCTTTACTAATTGGCGCAGTCAGACAGGGAAGCTCATAAAAGCGAAAAAAGCATTTAGTGGAGCACCTCAGCTTTCTGGATCTCCTAACCAAGTCTGTGCCATTTAAATACAGTTGACTATACCTCAGCAAAGCCTGGCATTGACCCAGAATGCATGGTTTCATCTGATACTTTCTTAATTTGAGAAGTTTGCATAACAGAGGTTTCAAATCCTGAGGCGTTGGTAATAAAAACTGTTTATTGTTTTCCCGTAAATGAAAGCTAGCAAGCTTCATGTGCCCCATGTCAACACAGCAAAAAACAGCAGCTGGAAAAAAGAAAGAGAGAAGGTCTTTCTCCTCCGCTTAACGCATCCTGACACTCTCTTTCTCAGATCTGGGAGAAGTGACGGAGAGAGAGGCGGACGGCTCCATCCCAACAGGGCGTGCAGCAAACAATATGGTATGATGCCCTTTCCCTCCTGCTAACCTATCCACCACCGCCGCCGCAACGGGCCTGGCTTGGCATTGATGCAACACGCTGCAATATGGGATGCTGCATGTTATTCACACACAGATAGAGAGAGAGAAACAGAGAGAGGAATAGGCTAGCTGCTAGAACTGCACCTTTTACCACGGCGTCAAAAGAAACGACAGAATCTTTGTGTACACCATCTGTATATCTATGAGTTTTTATGGGGAGGAGGTCTTGTTTTGTGCCAGATAGGTACTATGGAGGTGAGGTCAGGGGAAAAAAAACCCTTGGCTACAAACTGTGTGTTTTTGTCAGCTGAGGGATGCAGCGAAGGGAGCGAGGGAGCAGCGGGAGGAGGGGGGGAGGAGGAGAGAGGAAAAAAAGCCCTCAGCCAAGCCATCAAGTTGAACATTGAACTTCACAGTAGTAGCTGCCTTTCTATGCCTCTCCTTTTGATGTTACCTCCAAAGCAAAGGATCAAAGGCTTGGAGTGTGGCGTGGGGAAGTCCCAGGCTCTTAGCCTGCCAGCCTGTGATATATGCAAAAGTCTACGCCAAAAAAGAGAGAGCGAGGCAGAGCGAGAGAGAAAGAGAGCGAGGCAGAGAGAGAGAGAGCGAGAGAGAGAGAGAGAGACAGAGAGAGAGAGAGAGAGAGGTGGTGTGCATGAGCAAACAAGAGAGAGCAAGCTTGCATGGAATATGGCTAAATAGTATGTTTTGTGTCTAATGAACGACAGAGGATGATGCAATCAGCCAGCATGTGTTAGTTGCAGTATGACGTAGAAAGAATTAATGGACATGAGTTTCAGAGAATAGGCGTTTGATTCTGAGAGGGCTGGGTATGAAGGCAGGGGATGAGGTGGGGTGGGGTGGGCAGGGGGTGGGGGGGGGGGGGGGGGGATGAGGGGGCTGGCAGTGTTTGTTGCCCCCACCCCTCCCCCCCCCTCCCCCCCTCGAATCCCCCAACCAGCAATGCGGGACACCCCCCACCCACCCACCCCTTCCCCCCACACGCCAACCCCCAGCGCCTCTCCAACATCAAGGGGGTGAGAGGCTGTGTCGTCTCGACATAAATATACAGTGTGCTGTTAAAGTGAGGACTACAGTAAACACAGTGCACATGAAATCCTGGTTGTCTCTCGCTGAAGCACAAACACTCAGACACCCTCTCTCACACACACACACACACACACACATATATATTGTGGGCTCAGCTGGGCCAAAGAGTGGAGCAGAGGTGTGCTAAAATTGACAAACCTCTACTAGAGACAAACACAATCCACACACACACATTCAGGCACACTCACACACACACACACACACACACACACACACACACATACACACACACACACACACACACACACACACACCCTTTCCCCAAGGCTATAGGATTAAGAGGTCCAGCTGGCTGACAGCAAGCCCTTCCTTCCCACGTATCCCGTCGATCTCACCCACCCACCCCTCCCCCTTCCCACCCCCACCCCTCCACAGCCCCTCCCACACCTCCAACTCCAGGTTTGCCAGCCAGCTCGCCAAGCCTGCCAGGAGGACACACCTGAACTTGACATCGATCAGCCCTGAGCTGCACCCCCTCCACCCTCCACCCCCATGCACATTCACACAAGGAAAAAAACAACAAAAAAAACAACAACAACAACTTCACAAGTTTTTCAGAAACACAGGAAACCGGGAAGGGACTAGTTAGTAGCCGGCCGGCCCCTACACAGCTTTCTCCTCCACAGCTGTGTAGGGAGGAGAACGTTCGGACGCGCCACCGCACCGCGACTCCCCAAGAACGCGGAGACACCGACACATACGCGCCATCGACACCATCAGCCGACAGAAAAAAACACACGCGACGAAATGTTTGTCCATCCACCGGTCTGTCCGTCGTCTAGCCCTCGGGTCCGAGCCACTGGTTCTATTCTTCAAGTTACAGATTCCTTGAGAGTCATGGCCTTGAGAAGAGGAGGAAGACTAGGGGGAAGGGGGGGGGGGGGGGGGGGGGGGGGGGGAGTGGGGAGGAAGGGACTAGAGGTACGATATAATGAGCCCTGTTGTTGGAGAAATAGGAGAAAGTGAGAGAGAAAGAGTGGAGAAAGAGAGAGCCAGAGAGTGAGAGTAGGAGGAGGAATATAAAACATAGCAAGATCCCCCCCCCCCCTTCTCAACAGCTGCCAGGTCACTTTGTGAGTGTCTGAAAAAAATGTGCCGGGGCGTTGTTTGAGTGTTATATCGTTTTGTCGACAGGGAAACAAAAATATCTGCACTGACTGAATGTGCAAGAAAATAAGTGTTCAGCATTCAAATACGTGAAATACTTCAAAGTTAGGATAACACGTCATTGAAATTGGTTTAGCAAATGATGCATGCGTTAGCGCGCATGCAGGCCTGGAGAGACCAACAGAGAAACAATAAGGAAGTGGTCAACACAGGAACATGAACAGCTCTCTCCCAAACCAGAGTGCAGAGAACTAAGCCTTGAAAAGGTAACGTTATCAGGATGTGAAATCTGAAGCTGCTCTGTTGATAGACTGATTTTGAGGAACTGCAGCATGTTTGTCCAAGTGTGTATACCTAAATGAGCTTCATTCTGCAGCAGTGCTCTAATTTCTGAACCGGAAAAAATATACCCCTATCGCAAGAGCACCCCCCGTGGGGGCTCTCATACTCACTTTCACCATCTTGCCCATTTCAGTCTCAATGGAGGAGCTCATGTTCGCTAATATTGACTGGACTGTCCAAGGCTATGGGAACAAAATGTATGAATTCTTCCACTGAGTGATCTTCCTCGTTACCTAGAGCAAGGGGTGAGTGACAGGCCTGCTGCGGAGGAAAGACGGGGCATGATGTGGGTGAGGTTGGGAGAGACAAAACAAGAGAGCGGCAGGGACTCATTTAGGGTGTGATCAGAACCAGAGGATGCTAAAGCTGGGCTTGGGGCTGCCGTGCCCTGATGGATAAACTAATGAGAAGAGAGAAAAATCCATCCGGCGATTCACTGTGATACCATCGACGGGGCAGATCGCTACACAGCTACCATCCTCAGGTTGGGAAGGGTGGGGGTGTGGAAGAAAAAAAAAGATAGACGAGGCTGGGGTGGAAGGAGAGAATGAGAATGAGGGAGTGAGAAAGGGAGAGAGAGAGAGAGAGAGAGCAAGAGAGAGAAGGGAGAAAAAAATTCACAATGATGACACGTAAGTGCAAAGAGCGATTAAGGATTTACTTTCAAAAGGACTCCCATTGATCTTTTTTGATAGACCTGCAATAAATCAAACCGGATTGACTCGCATGAGAACCGAGCCTAATCCTTTAGTCAGATCCAGGAGAACTCCAACCAAACCAGCTGTTAATTTAGGCTTTACGAGATAAAGCGGGAGAAATCCAACCTGATGTACCCTAGGGCAGAGGCTTACATCATCTCTGTAAAGCAATCAACTTATTGCCAGTTTGGAGAGGTAATCAGAGCGCATACTGAGAGAGGAGAGAGAGGGGGGGGGGTGGGGGAGAAAGAGAAAGGAGAGACAAGAGATAGCCTGAGAGGTTAGAGAGAGAACAGAAGCAAAAGAATATAAGAAATAAGAACAACAGGGGAAGAGGGAAGGCGGGGGTAAAAAATAAAAAAAAAGTCCACTTAAAGGCATGGCCCAAATGTTGCTATGTCAAAAAAAAAAAAAAACTGTTTTCCCTGCATGCTGGCCGGCTACACGGGTCTACTGACTGAAACAGTGACAACGTGAAACTGAATAACTTTGAAAAATACCTTGAAACAAAAAAAGGACGCTACATGGGAGTACCTCTCCAATTATCTCCAGAGGGGGAAGATGAAACAGAGAGGAGCTAGCTGGAAACAGTAGCTCTCAGGGTGGATGGCAGGGAGTGGAGGCAGTCTTCAGCTCAATTTCCCCCCCCCTCCACGCCACCCTGTAATTTCCCTGGAGGCCGGCCCAGACCTTGTCCCCATCCCCAGTGGCCGGTGCCACCTCAGCCGGGTCCTGCCAGCCGCGCTGTGGCCGCACCATAGCACAACCATAGTAATTAAAATGGTTATTTTTGTTTGGGGGAACGAGAGGGCTTTTTTTTTTCCAAGCTCTGGGCGGAAGTATTGCAAGACACCATCCAGCCCACACTGGGTAAACGATTCTGATGTCTTTTTCAGTTGTGCATCCTGTGTTTGTGTGTGTGTGAGTACTGAATGTAATCACAGTATGGTTTTAGTTCCTCTTCTATACTGGGTGTGTAACACCGCAATGGAGGATGCAGAGACCACACAAA